>NW_008751721.1:794648-798698 GCF_000715545.1 Opisthorchis viverrini | reverse complement strand
ATGTTCCTGTCACCTCGAGGTTCATTTAATGGCTTGGTGATAACAGTAGAATTTGTGCAATATATCGTGGAAGTCTTTCCAGAATCAAGGATGGTTATGGTACACGTCCAGCTTGATAAAAGAACCATACTGCATTGTGCTCCATATATTTAACAGAAACATATACAGTCGAGACCTGCATTAACTGAGAAAGCGACTCACATGTTCCCGTAATAGAAGGGATTCGGATTTCCGTTTACCGACATCAATCCACAAAAATTCCAGCCATATTTTGAAAGTGGTCCATCATATGACCTTGAATCGTTTGAAAAACATAGGCATTCATCAGGTTCATATGCCAGCGGTTAGAAGCACAATGCATTTTTCTGCAAAACTCCTATGAGCGAAATAAAACCTTCAACGTCAAAACGTTGCGCTTCTTTGCATATATGCGTAGATTTAAACCCCCCTCATCTGCCGTCAATTTTTTGTGATTTGTTTTATCGATCTCTTTCTGAAAATTATTGGCGCACATTCGGCTTTGAACTTCGTCTGCTATGGCTTCGGAAGTGGCTTTCTTTGAGTAATTTGTGGGTATATCGTTTCCATCCATCACGGCATTTGAGAAGACCTTAAATGAATACATGAAGGATAACTTTGTGATATTTGTGCGTTCATCCAGTAATCGAAGCACCAACACTATTTTGCGTTACGAATGGGTGTACTACAAATGCAGCAGGCGCCCTCCAAGAAAAACGGAAAGCCGTGGAATCCGAAGAAGCTAGTAAGCCGAGCGTAATTTCTAATAAAAAAAGTACGCGAAGCACCAGCTGCCCAGTGCGGTTTTGTCTACGGAGGCAAAGGAACCAACTGGCAGTGACGTCTTATTTTCTGGAACACAACCACAAACTGTCAAAGTTTCTGTACGATCGGCCTCCAGTCAATCGACGCCTAACAGAAGACGAGTTGGGCGCATGCCATTCGTTGCTGGGATATGGAACGCCGTCATCTGAGGTGCGGCAGTTTGTGGCGGATGAATTCGGAAAGATTCTTACAACTAAGGATATACACAACTACCGCCGGAAGTGTCGACCGGCTATGTTGAGTAGGTGCCGAATGGTTGGGGTTCATTGTAGCAGATGCTATGCCTTCGGTCCTGGCAAAACTTTGGGGGAACCGATGCGTCCTTGTGTGTCAGGGAGAGGAAGGTCACTATAGCCACATATGTTTCTCCCGATGGCAGCAGATAGCGTTATTCCGACGCTTTGTCTGTTAATGAGGTCCTATGCATTTCATGTAAGTCTTGTGTTTCTTGAGAGATGCAGTAAACAGGCATGCGAAATAACCGCTGAATATGGCATGTGTGAACAAGCATCTACGACAGCATAGTCGCTGCAGTGAATTTTGGGGTAAGTATCTCTAACAGTTTGTCGGCCGCCCGCCTTATAGTGATATTTCCATAACTTGAATTATATCTTCCTCTCATTTCAGGACTTCAACGGCCAAATGAACACCCCTCACGAAGAAGTAAATGCGCCTCACAGAAGGACATATGTAAACTGCAAAACGAGCAATATATATCAACATTCAATGACGTCCATTTTGAGCCTTTTTTCGGTTGCAGATGGATGGGTGCGCTATTTAGTTGGGCATCGTGTACCCCTAGCCGCATGTTAGTCGTGTGCGTCGGTTAAGAACGTTCAGCTGTCTGGTATAATTGACGTAGGCTCTATGTGGCTAGTTAATGAAGCATCGTGTACCCCTAGCCGCATGTTAGTCGTGTGCGTCGGTTAAGAACGTTCAGCTGTCTGGTATAATTGACGTAGGCTCTATGTGGCTAGTTAATGAAGCATCGTGTACCCCTAGCCGCATGTTAGTCGTGTGCGTCGGTTAAGAACGTTCAGCTGTCTGGTATAATTGACGTAGGCTCTATGTGGCTAGTTAATGAAGCATCGTGTACCCCTAGCCGCATGTTAGTCGTGTGCGTCGGTTAAGATCGTTTAGCTGTCCGCTATGATTGACGTATGTTCCATGATCCTAATCAATAAACCACGGGGTCATTCTACCATAATTCGCAACCTATAATGGAAATCTCTGGTTTTTGCCAGCCAACGTGCACGATGTTTAGCAAATAATTGGCGTGCACTACGGACTTTTTACTGGCAACAAAGAATAATCGTCCAAAATTTGCTAGCACGAATGGGCCTACGCATTTGTTGCATCGCCAAAGGCCATTTAGATTCTAGAATGTTGAGGAAATCTGTTCCGGTGGGAAAATACCTGAAAGTTACCTTCATTGTATGTGAATCAACCTTTTCCACAATTCGCGGTTTTTTATCATCAGGTAACGTATTAACAGTCGGCGGTGTTTATTGACCTGGAGATTTCGTTCATTTAAACAAAAGGCCATAGTAAAAGAGTTTCAATAATACAGGAGCATATACATTGTACATAGAGATTCTACACTATGAAGTGGCAAGTCTGAAAAAGCCGTAGATTTCGAGAAATCAATCTCATTGTGCGAATAGCCAGCGGCTTTTATGCGCTGATCCCTCACGGATTCACGAATCGACGGATTGATACAACGAATCGAAGCCTTAGCCCGAATTTCCCGAATCGGTTTTATTTCCGTCACGGATTTCACGGATTCACGGATTGATACGCAGGACTGAGGTTTTCGCCCAAGTTTCCCGGGTACTTTTTGTTCTTGCCGGTCAGTGGCTGTCGTTCACCTGAAAGTCGCAAATGAAAAAGGGTATAGCACTGCTCTTTATGTTCTTAGCGCAGGGCAGTGTGCCTGCCAGCGCGAGGATTCGCATAAATAAGTGTCTAATAATGCATAAAACTGGGTTCTAGAGGGGGCGTGGACAACCATTCCACGCACCTACTCTCGGAAATGAGAAAAAATTTTGTCAAATGAATGTGTGTGCTCTGAGCTTGGAAATGTTCTCACTATGTCCCCGCCGTATGTTTGCTGGGTCAACGGAAAAACATGTTTGCTAAGCTTTGTTCAAACATGGCATAAGTAAGAATTAGGTCTCCTTGGAGGCGGCGATACTCCAGGGGAAAAAGATCAAGAATATTGAGGCGCGTTCCGTAGTCCACGGATTTGAGACCGGCAACCATTTTCACAGTGGCTCGCTGGAAACGCTCAATGAGGGTGATGTCTTTCGTACGTTCTGAGTAGACAACTTGGTTGGCGTATTCCAGGGGTGGTCTGACGTAGGCCCCGTAGAGCATTTGGAAATCCATGCGAGTGATACGGGAGAAGGGGCGTCGGATCATCCGTAAAATGGCAAATGCCTTTTGGGCCGATTTCTCATGGTGTAGTGCGAAGGACAAGTTTGAGGAGACCCAGATGCCTAAATCTTTTTTGGCATCTATCCTCATGATGTTTTCTGGTCCCTTTTCACCATGCATAACAAAGGCATTCGCTGAATCCCCTCCAAACGACACATGGACGCACTTTTCATCATTCAGAGGAAGGTACCAGTCCAACGACCACTGCTTGGCAGCGTCTACATCCATTTGGAGGGCACTGGCATTGGAACTCCAGGATTTCAAGTCATCCGCAAAAAGTAAACATGGACTCGCAAGAACGTCCGTGAGGTCGTTCACGTAGATCAGAAACAGGAGTGGTCCCAAGACGGAGCCTTGAGGAACTCCAATGGAGAACGGCGCTGGAGAAGAGTATTTCAAGCCTATTCTCACTCGGAATGATTTGTCTGATAGGAACGCCTTGATCCAGCGAAGGATTTTCCCTTGAATTCCGTAAGACTCGAGTTTGTGGAGCAGCGGGACGTGTGGGACCCTATCAAATACTTTTGAGAAGTCAAAAAATATGGCATCCGATATGAGTCCTTCGTCCTTGGCTTGAGTTAAGCTGTCCATAAACACGAGCATGTTTGTCACGCAAGAACGGTTTGGGAGAAATCCGTGTTGAGCTGGAGATATCAAATTGCTGGAAGTAAGGTGATCTAGGATGGCTCGCTTCAGAATGCGTTCCATCACCTGGCACGGCACGCTAGTGGGGATTATAGGCCTATAGCTGCCAGGCGATAGTCGGTCAAC
>NW_008751721.1:749578-793145 GCF_000715545.1 Opisthorchis viverrini | reverse complement strand
CAATACCTACATCCGACCAACCATGGAATACGCTATACAAGCTTGGTCACCATGGCTTCAAAAAGACATAATTCTTCTACAGCGAATATATCATCGAGCCACGAAGCTGGTAATTGGATTGCAAAATAAACCATACGAAGACAGGATTGCCAGTCTCAACCTATTTGACTTCTACTATCGGCGCATCAGGGGAGACCTAATTCTAACATATAATATACTGAAGACACCTAATCATCCGCTGGAAGACCTTTTTGTCCGACGTCGAACACGAACGGGCAGGAGGCATAACTTTTCGCTCGCGGTACCTCACTCGAGGGTGAACTGTCGACGGAACTTTTTTGCGGTCCGCGTATGTTTCATTTGGAACTCCCTACCTCCCAATGTTGTACATTCGCCGAGTTTAACCATTTTCAAGAACAATTTAGATGCACATCTTATGTCCAAACCGAATCTGGAACTATTTAACTCCATGTGATACTCAGTAAACATTACGCATATTTTTGCGTTCTTTTTTGTATATACGTTCACCCTATGGTCCTTGTAAAGTTAATCGCTTTTTAGACCATTAAACCTTGAATTAACCTTGAATTAAAATTAACATAGTGGCGGTTCATGTATGAGAAACAGACCACCGACCACAGTTTCCGGCCCCATATTCGGTTCGGTGTTGCGGCGGGAACAAATAAAGGGAAGATGAGAAGATCCGGCATCAGGATAAGTCAGTCAATTTTTTGTTAAAGGCCTCCTCTACACACTTATTACCTACTTCCCATTCAAACTTACTGTCTATATCTCTCGTTTGACCGGCACGATAAAAGAACAGACATTGGTGCCTGCGAAGTATGCACTGAGGGACAGGGATTCCCTGGGGGCAGGTGTTCGCGAAAATTTCTGTCGATGGATACAGGAAGGAAGTCCATTAACCAAGGCCCAGTGATCTAGGCTGCACATCACCAATACTTACACGAATCATATAAACTGGTAGACGCCGTATACTACACCTGCTACCGAGATGATGCACCGTCAAACTGTTTTTTGAGTAGACTAATGTGCACATGCTGGAACGGTTTGAAGTTCGCCCCCGGAGGTCGCTGTTATGGGGCGGGGCCGAAAAAGGGTCACTGAATCCGGAGTGGAAAGTTTTCCGTTGCATTGAAGGTAACTGTGAGGCATTTTAGGAAGTAGTGGTTTACGCACAAGAGTCGCTCGTGGTGGAAGAATTCTGAAGCACAGTATCAATTTCCTTTGTTCCTTAGCTCACAGTTTCGAACACATTAGCGCGAAGTTTTAGCCAAGGAACCCATAAAAGGCTGTGACTCTCTGTCACCGAGCAAATAACCTGGAAAAAACGAAATAACTGGGACTAAGAAAATTTTTGCAAAGTAATCGATTCGGTCATTCGTTAGCGGGAGTCGCGGAGAAGGATCAGAAATATCTCAAACTCCTAGTCTCTGTGGCGATGAACCATCGAAACGCGGAAATAAATGTTCTGTTTGTCGGACGGATATACAGAAGATCTATCGCATTTGGCTGTGGACTCATGCTGTAAGAATGGAAAAGGGGTGCCCCGCTGAGCTGGGTGCAGGAGCCGGTTGGTTTCCAATTTTTTTCTATGCACTGAACGCTATGAAAACTTTGATGTGTTTGAGCAGTGAATTTGTTTCAATCGACTCCCATCTTTTTAGCGGGATGATTAATTTCAGTCTAACAGAAAGAGGGCATACTCCGTGTAGAGAAAAGAAGGAGGGGAAACTGAAAGTTGAACTGGAAGCACGACAGTGCATGTTTTGGGAAAATTCGGTAGGATGCTGTTGGGACAAACAGCACTAACGCGGTCGCGGATAATAAGTTGAACCTGTTGACGATGCGGGGTTTGCTATCAGCCTCCCATAAGCTCGTCCTACTGGTGGTGTCATTACATCATTCTATCCTATTGGGTGCTCTTAGAAGGATAGTGTAGAACAATTGTTACGGGCTCTAAGCATGCCCAGTAGGATTTTGAGCAGTTGATCTCCTCGGATAGAGTAGATAAAAGGGATTTCGGTCAGGTATGTGTTGCCGCGAAACGCATGAAAATTTCTTTCCTCAGTCCGCTGATAATAAAACCTTACTATTATTGCGGGCGAACGGTCAACTATTTTCCGTGGGGCGCGAGACAAACCAGAGCACATGTACAAGGTTTAGATGGGAGGTGGTCATATGGGAGACACACCGGATCAAGAAAGAGGCATCAAAGTCACATGTGAAACAGGCTCAGTTACAAGAAGTGAAAACGGTGAGGCGTCTATCGCGGTCCACTTGCTTCGTCCTCATCGATTGCAAGGTTCAGCCAAATTGAAAATCTCGTGAGGAGCGGCCATGTTTGTTCAAGATTGCGGCTGTTGCACCTCGTCATTCAGTAAATGCAAAGATTATTTCAAGCTCTAGGTAGCGGAGGGTTTGTTCAGTGCCAAAAAACAGTACGATATGGTGGGGTCTGACTGTTTACCCACGGTCGCAGAAAACAGGCGGCTGATGAGCAGGCGTTGGTGAAGAGTATCGGAGGTGAGGGTCAAATTAAGGAAGTTAAATTCAAAGGAAATAAAAATGTGAAAGATGAAATCAAATGGAGGCCTCGATTGATGGAATCCTGGCCTCAAAGTAGGATGTTTAGCTCTATAGTGTTATCGGAGCATTTTCCACAGCCATTGGGCTGCTCAAAAACTAATGCGGTGCCAATCATTTCCTCTTTCGACAGGAGGCTATTTGTTCGCTTATAGGGGTTGATAGGACGGTGTTGGTAGCTGACTGTTTTCAAGAAGTTGAGGACAGGGTAACCCAGATGAAGGGCCGATGCCAATCTTGTGGTTGTAGAAGCAAGCTAGGCGTATAAAAATTCAGCCGGCGGCAGTAGAGTTCGGCTGCGTGGTTTTAGCATTCCGTCCAAAATAAATAGATGCCAGTCATCAACTCGCCACCCTATTTCCGAGGTAGAGGCTTCGAGTGTTTCGTGGAGATCCTTTGAAAGTGTGGATGTTGGTCTTTTGTGGACGGCAGCGAGGGACTCCTTGAAGCCGCAGTAGTTTGTTGCTACCTCTAGACAGCCGAATCACGATGGATGGTGGAAAGGTAAACCTTCAAACTCTTAGGGTCAAGACGGGTATGCCTGGTTGAATACTGCCAACGGGTTAAAGTTACAACACACTAATTGGCTGGGTCTGCCTTGTATCGGACAGTCGTCTTGATTATGTGCTACGCAGGGATATTAATTCAACCGGCATCGTGGTAAAGGAAGAAACCTTGACGGTAGATGACGTTGCGCGCCACAATGGGCTCTCTGCAACGTGGAAAATAACAAGGCTGCGATACTGCACCGCTAGCTGGTCGCCTCCAATTATCACCTGCTATCACTATGACCATCTGGCAAAACGACGATCCCTGTATATTAGAGAAGCATGCATTTCTCGCGTGGTTGCTTGGCTTTTTTGATAGTGATGACCCCCTGGACCTGTCCAGTGGAGTTATTGTTTCCGTTGATAACAACAGTAAAGCCGAAGAATCAGTTTTTGACGATGTCTTGGATAAAATAGCCACTTGATTTCACGCATGGCACTGATTCTGAGGACTAACGTAACCCCCACTGCTGATTAAATTAATCCGAATAATTAGGCGCAGTTTCACTCTTTCGTAGGTCTCTGAGTTGTCACTTCGTCAGGTGAACAACTGGACACTGCTGCCGGTCCACCAATTACATTGTATCTGGACAAAAATGGGAACATCGTCCGAATACCATACTTACAAAGTGACGCCACCGGCTCTAATATTGGCGATGACACTGCGGCAGAGGATTCCGCACAATTCGTGTAGTATTCTCTCCTGACTTCATGGGTCTCAAATGCAACACAAATGCTTACTAACTCAGTCTTTAGACGGTTGCCTTTTCCTAGCAGCTTCCAGGCAACCTGCTCTGAATTCGCCGTCTGGATTTGCATTTCCCAGCCTCGATTAGCGGCGTACACTGGGTGCGGATCTCTACTTATACATGTACTGATTTCTTTCGTTCTCAGTATGCTAGCTTTCCGGTCGCACCGTCACCTACGCAATACAGCTTGTACCAATCAACCCGTTGTCTCTTGGGACAAAAAGTTGCGCAGTACAGACCACCGCAGCAAAATCTCTTGCTCTCACCACTGGACCCGGGCAACATAATTTTATTTTTGCCCATCTCAGTTACGCACTGCTTCTAGATCGCACCAGTTAAGGTTTACCCGCATCCGTATCGGATAATGCCCAGTGACCAAAACTTTTCCGAGTTCCCTTTTAGAGAGCCATTTATATCATCTGTGCGCTGGACAGTGAATCACCATAACCCCATGTGCTTTTGCAGTGGAGTTAGAATTAATATAAAAATTGCAAAAATATCTATTTATTCCGGTTGAATGTGGGTGCATGAGATTTTGTTTTATGTCCGAGATAAGTATCGTTTAGTATATAGCTTATGAACTATTGCGATGCCTAGGTTTTGGGTGGACATGGGACAGTGGGTGAGGTGATGGACCACTCATAATGACACCCGAGCAAATTCTAGGACTCATCGCATGCATCTTCTTACTGGACCTATATAGAAACTGCTGAGAGTTGATCACCGAAAAAGGCATTTGACCAGACCGTGAGTTCATCAGTATGGAAACGATTTTTGTAAATAAACAAAGGTACCATATTGAGGTACAAACATTGTGCGCATTGTGTGCAACCACAAGATATATATATATATATATATATATATATCAAAAATGGGTTGTTTGGCTCCCAAAGCTGGTTTGCTAAATAGGAGTGAAAAAGCAACCGAAACCCGGATAGTGTTAATAATGGCACTACGAGGTTTGGTTGAGTGAGCTCTGCGGAATCGTTTGCAAAATATGGATAAAATATTATTGCGAAGCTGCCGGGTTTTAAAATGCGTTCAAATGGCTCAAAGTTATGAGGTCCGTTAAATAAATTAAACAAAGTGTAATGGGCATTAGCCTGTGAACCTGGTTGTAACGTGGATGCCTTGTAATCGGACAGTGAGTAATATAGAGTCACAAAACATCAAACCTAGCCAAAATAAAGGCGAGCTCACTGGTTTTGCTCGATATCTGGGACGTTTTAGAATTTGACAGAATTAATTTGGACTACGTGAGATTTCAAAGCTGACAAAATGAAAGGCGGGAGGCAGTCATACAAGATTGGAGGCAACTTTAAATATATATGAAGTTGGAACATAGTTTTGAGCAAGACGATAAAGATAGTGATGGTGTGACAGGATTTCATTCCGCGCCTTCTTGCTCGTCAAGGTGTGTTATAAATCAAACAAAGTAGAACGAAATGAGGAGTTCATTGCATCGTTTATATGGGACGCTGTACGTTCAAAATTGTTTCCGCTTTTCGCCTGTGCAAATTTGTGGAGAATTCTCTCTGCTCAGTCAACTCAACGAGTTACTTCTCGTCATTTTGTTGAAGTCTCTGCTCTAACACAACATGTGCGTTAAAACCTTTGTCACAACCACCAACTCACTGCTGCGCACTACTACGCTCCCCAGTAACGCACTGACGATGTAAACTCGATTGGTGATGAAACGTTTGCAATCAAATTGCTCAGCTCAGCGAACAAGCCAACGACCACCATTTTACGTGTATCACTAATAAGAGTGCCCGTTGGTGGCGGCGCTCAATGCACAAATGACCCAACGAAGCCTTACGGAGGCACTTTCCCGGCCAGATGGCACTAGAAACCTAAAGAAACCAAACGAATCCGAGTTCATCACAAATCCTTGAATATAAGAGGGTGCATTCGTCCAAAAGGTTGTATTACACGAACTACAAATAATTTTTCACCGAAAATCCAACCCAGAAGGGGAAGGAACACGTCCTTCAAAGATGAAATCCACACGCAACTCGGACTCCTACAGGGAAGAACACCCTGCACACGATTTTCGGAAACACCGGGCAGGAAGCGTACATGCACGCCACGGTGGTCCTCAAGAAACCTGAAACCATACCCGGCGTACGGCTTATAAATCTACTAACCTCCCTGTCAGCACATATTTTGGCTCCCGACCTCCGGACACTGCAGTGGTGTTAAAGTGCTGATCCACAAAACACTTCAGTCTTTTTTTTACAAACCTCACGACATTAAACAGCCAGTTTGCGTCAAACATCCACCCATAATTGCACTCATGGAAACCTGGCTTAGTCAGACATCTCTGACACGGAGATCTTATTGGAGGCTACTCCATTTTCGGTGCTGCATCAAAGCACGGGATGGCAGATTATGTTGGGCTACACTTATATGTGACCCTACGGGAAACCCACGAGTGACCCAACAGTGGTATCTGAAGCCCACACTAAACAGTATGATGGGTTGTATTCTGTATTAGAGACCTTGCCACATCCACTCTTGTCAAGAAGTATCTGCAAACATATTCTTACCGACTTATGCTTTACTAGAGTGGACGCTTGGCGACTCCTGCAAAAGACAAACACTTTCAGCGCGTCGGGGCCAGACGAAGTCCATGCAGGCACTTTGAATATCCTTGAACACAAATAACTCACACGGGAAAGGCTTTTCTGATTGGTACTTTGTCAATTACTCGACGAAGGCAACCTTCGCCCTGCCAAGAATGGAGGAAGTATCATGCCAAACCACAAATCACGTGACTATATATCGCCCGGCACTAACGGGTCCACTACAAACACTAGCATTCCGTGGAGGGCGATGGAACGCAGCACGAGTCAGACCATTTTAAATTAGCTCAGAATCAGTAAATCGATATGACAAGCACAAGTATTCCTCCCAAACTGCTCTTCAGTGACAAAAAACGCTAATATTTATAGACAGATTAAACCACGCTATACAAGATGGACCCATATCGGATGCGATATTTTTCAACTTTTCAAAAACATCAGATCAAGAACTGCAGGTTACACAGCTCCAGAGGAACAAGCCTTGTAGAATACGAGTATGAATCATACGTGAGATTGAGCAGTTCTATCAGTGAGATCACACGGCAGGAAGTTAGGCTTGATCTACACCTCTTCGGCATCGGTTTCTATTACCGTTCCTCAAGGCTCTGTTTTGGGACCGATTCTGTTTCTGATCTACATCAACGACCTAACAGATGATTGTTCATGTCCACGTTTTGCTGGCGACTTAAAAGCATGGGGTTCAAGTGCCAGTGCTCTCTAAATGGTATGTGGAAGCTGGAAAGGAGTGATCGCTGGACTGGCGTTTTACACAGAATGACGAAAAGTGTGTCCATGTGTCATCCGGAGAAGACTCGACGAACGCCTTTCTCGTGAATGATGAGAACGGACCAGAAGACGTTACAAGGATAGACATCTGGATCTGTTCAAACATGTTCATCTCACCGCATCACAAAATATGTGTTCAAAAACCATAAGCTGTTCTACAGATTTTCCAGTGCACTATATCTGTGATACTTGCACGGAATTTCGGATACCCTATGGGCCCTACGTCAGGTCGTCCTTGAGTATGTCAACCAAGTTGTATACTCAATACGCAAGAAGGGAGTAACCCTTGTTGGGCGTGTCTAATGGGCTGCCGGTCTTCGATCCATGTATTGTGGAAGGCTCCATTCGGTGCTTGACTTCTGCTCTGTTGTATCTTCGCATCCGAGGATACTTAATACTTACTTGTGCCCTGTTTCAACAAGTTTTGGCCAACAGGTTTTTCATAGTTAACCCAACAAACACACGGCAGGGATATGCCTTTATTGGGCAATTTCCAATTTCGGATATTTGGTGCGTGGAATAAGACTCATCCAACGGCTGTTCATGCTGCCTTTAGCACCCAAAGCAAAGCGCTTTTAGAAACTCCTTTTTATGAGTCTTTGCGCTAGCAAGCCTACTGCTCCTAGTTGAGAACTTAAAGAGCATTGCTACACCCTTTTTCCGCTTGTGAATTTTGCGTGAACGAGGGCTGCTGAAACACAAGAACCAACCCTCGGGGTTGTGTAGCAATCCGTGGATCCGTGAAAGACTAAACTGTAACGTGACAGTTCCATAATTAACTGGTGGCTCAGGAGCGATACTCAGGTCTTTTTGAGCGCACATTGCGCGCCTGAATCGATTAATCAACATTCCTCGGACTTTGCTGACGATTTCCGTGTACATTTATCGAGGAAACTTCAAGTGTTTCTTCTCTGCCAGATGCTTTGAACGCAGCGACCCAATGTTTTGCTTAACCTTTGTTAAGTCAGAGTAAGCAGACCAGATGCGGTCACTCACCCGCTCTGTATTCTTGTGTCAGTTTGTCAACAAACAATGAATTGACAAATTCATTGATTTGGCGACAAAACTCGTGTTGGGGTACTGATCAGTGGTAATGGCGTAATTTCTGAGGGTGCTTTGGAATCCACCCGTGCTGCAGGGTTAACATTAAGATACATTCAAGTAATTTGAAGGGCGTAGCCTTAATCTGTTAGGAACGGTGGCTCTTGCTGCAACTAATGGTGGTAAATGGGTGCATGGGCTCATACATTACCCAAACCGACCAACAATATCTTCCATGGTCGTGCAGCCTGGTGACAACAAGTAACGTTCCGTTATATCCGGATGGATCAAGGTTATATCAAGACGAATGGTCATTCTCAGAAGGCTCAATGAGCGCCGCATACGCAACGATCACTTGCTTTTCTAAGGCTAGTGCGCTCTATTACTGATGTTCTACTGAGTAAGAAGACTATAGGGCACAGGAGAATATAATTGGGGAAGGGTGGAATCACAAGATATATGAGTTTGTGGAAGAAGCAGTGACAACGTATTGCGAGGGGTGTTTGGTGAAGACGGAACTTTGCGTACAGTGTCACAGTGTAGTACCGGAACCTCCGAGAAGGCAAAGACTGGGTTTCACTATGGTACTCTTAATATACAACACCTACAAACTTTATCAGTAGATACTTGTCCACAAAAATGATCTACATGAACTATGAAAGTACAAACCATGTGAGCAAAACAGGCCCATATGTGGGACAGATACGCATGCATAAGGTCGGCCAAAATATGGCTAGGTAGACCCATGGCCAAATGAGTAAAACGGCTGAAACATTTGCATGCACTAAACACAAAGTTGGAGCGAGGTTACTAATAGGGGCGAAATAAGCTTGGGAAATTTTTAGATATAACGATGCAGTGGGCAGTATAGCGGTCCTTGTATGAAGACCAAAAGGCTGTTTTATTGGATGACGAATAAGCCTTGACGATTTCAAGCTTCCTCCCTACAGTCCTACCTTTACTCCATTATGGATGGAGAACAGTAAATTTCAGGGGAAGTGCACAATGCTACGATGTAACTGTGTTGGAACTCATCGAGGGAGCAGAGACAATCATCCAATAATGGTGGAGTTTGGGCTTCGTCGTAGGCATCCTTTCGTTTTATCTCTACGTCAGCATGCTGTGAAGAGATTTCAGATAAGCCTGGATCCGAATGTTTTCACAATCACATATGTGTATCTTAATTAGCCATTTATCATCTTGAGCATTTCAGCCAACTGTTTTCGACATGTGTACCTAGTTGGGCGCTCAGTATTCGCACAACAGAATTGAATTTTCGAAAGTTATGATGTGTTCCTGATGGACTAAAGCAATCGGGCAATTAAGTTGAGAGTACTAGTCCAAACTTTTAAGCCCCACGTAGGCATCCCGGGGTCTCAGCGATGCTGAGGAATTATCACACAAGAAATTTCAGCCAGAGGCATGGTTGCTTCAGTGAACAGTGAAATTTGATGGGCTGCAAAAATATGGAAGTAGGTTAGGACGGTTTTCATGTTGAGCATATACGCAACAAAATGCAACATTTTGGCCTGAAAGCATTTACTTTTGCAGCTGAGAGTACTGTGCGGATAATGGGCACCCATAGTTTGCGCTCATGAAAACCACATTTAAAACACGCCAAATTTGAGTTGGAAGCCAATGTTTTGAAACTGTAAGCTAACGGAAATATATGCAAAACCAAGGAGGCTAACGAGGCTTTATACTCGTGTGTTAGTCATTAGCGCAAAAGCAGATCACTTTTGGCAACTACACTCATCTGCATATCAGTTTGGTTTTCACGGGAGACTCAGTTGAATGTCTTATTTATGATGTTCTCACTCAAATGGTTGTGTAACGCAAGGGCAATCTAATGATTCGGTTGATACGATATCCCATAAATCAAAGCGTATTTTCACATTCACAAGGTTTCCAGCAAACTTGTGACTATTTTTCCCTGTAAAAACGGATCAAATATGTATTGCTTTACCCTCTACTCAACACAGTGCAAATCATCTTGTCCCACAGTCTAATCATTGCGGAAGTCACCAGTAAAATGGTTGTTCCTCGACTGACGTGATAGAACGCCCCTGGATCATGCCTAACAGTGCCGTAAAAATGAGAATGTCCACTATTTTGAGGCTCAAGTTTGAAGAAACCAACAGCGTTATTGAACTAGCGGCGATACTAACTAAAAAACTACTCTTTTTTATTTCAGTAGCACAACACGTGAATCATTTTGAAAATTTATCATCACATGTGATATTTTTCCTTTTTCCGCATCCAAACAACCTGTTTGCAAAGAGGCAAATGATTGTAACGATAGTGTGAGGCTATGTCAAATCGAACTCAGCAAAGACTACAACTTCTGTCAGCATTGCTTAGCTGCGAAAATGAGCTACCCTCAATCGTTGGACACCTGTATTTGCATTCGGTCTGTTTGTTGAGTTGTAAAACGCAAAATTCTTTCTTGATCATTCATCAGCCTAAAAAAGAATGTAATTCCAACTTTTGATTGTTGACGCACTTGTGGATAATAATGACGACCGTGTGATAAAATGTATAACTTTTGGGAGACGCTGAGCTCCATGACTACAACCCACGTGAAACAGTTCTACCACACTGTTTTGATAATACTTTGATCGTGGTGAGGCTGTCGGTGAACTAATCCGAGTCTATCTTGTTCCACCCCACCAATACGAAATAACATTTACTATTGCTTGAATTATAAAGAACTCGGGATATTTTCGGGGAAAACATGCTTACCGCCCGTATTTGCCATCTGTTGTCTTGTAACTCATAAATAGTGTAAAAACGGCGTATGTTCACACCCACATGCGTACTTTGCTACTGACGAATAGTTCATGAAAACAATGTGTTCTGTGTGTTTTCGCAATTCAATTATTTCATCGATTGTATATCTATACACTAATTCGTTTCTAAGAAGAGCCGGCACTTGATGCCATTTTTAAAGGTCAGTTGTGTGGTCACCACCTTTCCAATTTTCTCTGCAACATGCTGCAATGCCTGCTATGACCAAGTCCCTTTTTACGAGAATCCTGCACTCTTTCAACTAGACCCAAGCTAGGCGTCGGTTGACCGGGATCCTCTCAAGAAATAACTTGCTGATTGGGTAGAAAGATGTCACCATCAAGGAGTCACTAGACATGAAAGTTAAAGCCTCGCTAAAGACCTAGTAGAATGTGTGCAGTCTGTCACTTAAAGTCCATCAAACTTACTAGCTGCAACGGGACGTCTGCTGCAACGAAAAAATTCTATTTGACATAAGCCACCGACGGTTTATCGTCTTTAAGCTTACGAGGATAAATACACTGTCATCAATGCTCAAGCACTCCTCTTGCTGTCAAGAAGTAATTAGCACCATACTCATTCGAAAAATACGCAACGCTTTGGAACGTCATGAGGTTGAATGTACCACAATTTTGGAAAAATCATTTTTCGTTCACTCCTATTATTAAGCTTTATATAGTGTGGAAAAATGTATCTTCGGCCAGACTCTGACGAAATTCCCTTGACTGTCTCGATAATAGCCCAGATACCTTTTATAAATTTCATTAACCTACCGATCAGTTTTCCCTTTACCAACTTTTTGAATGACGGAAGTATCTATTTGGATCAGGTCTGGCCAGTAGATCTCAGACTAGTATGAAATTTCACGGGATCTTCAAATGTGCATTCATATTTTCCGGAGTTCGGACAACTTCCTGCCTTTTAATAAGCCTTCTAATGGATGACGGAACGTCTCTTTCTACCTGAGCGTTTTTGCGCACTCCACCAACGCACGTCTTTGTGAAAGGATGCTCCTTGAAGATCACGTGTTGCTACTAGATGGAATCAAAACAATATTCCAAGGTGATTGTAGTATATTTTTTCTTTAGTTTGTTAGTTTCCGTTTATATAACCTTTTTGCCCGGTTCGTCGACGAAAATTTTGTATGACATCATTCTGTATTGATTTCAGCATTATCGATTTAGTGACACGTTGATGTGCCTAAAAAAATGCAAAATGTTTTGAGCGTCCTACGCATTTGATGCATCATTTGACTTTGATAATTTTTAAAAATACGGGCTTTTTATTGGGGTAGTATTGTTACCATATTCAACCAAAAACCTCCGGAAACAGTAAATATCTCCCAACAGAGTAATGAACCCAAATTTTCAGGTTAGGTTCAAGTGCCAAAATGTTTCAAGACTATTCCCTTATTGTACATCCAAGGGCTGATTCTGGGAGGGATAAACTTTGTAATTCGGATTTATCGAATTTTTTGGAGAAATGCTTAATCTTTCTAGAATCCATCGGGGTAAATATTCTTTTTTCCCCTCAAAACGGATCTCTGTTTACAACTTCCCAGACCGTTCTTGGGCTGTTCATAACTAGACCAGAAATCAGTATTCAGGGTAGAAAGTGTTTCGCAGACTCTTCTACTTCAGACAGCGATATGCATAATGTGTAGTTTACACACTTTATATGGTAAGTAGGATAAGTTGAATGTTGCCCGGATATCTCTGCACTGACATAACGTGCCACAAGATTCGGTGATCCACCTCAGCCTGAAAGAACCCACTGGTGAAACTCAAGGGTACTCATTGTTCTCTGGATTCGTTGGTACGTAGACAGAGCGTTGAATAATCCTCTGACTGCCACTCTTCTGAAGAAAAATGTTAGTCCAAGGTTCCTCAAAAGATTTCTGCATAAATAAAACTCAACTAAACCCAAATGTGGGCAGAGTAAGTTTTGTGACATTCCGTTCGTGAGTATTCCATGAAAGCCTTTTAAAATTCACGCAAGCTGCAAATCTCTTCCCATCTACCTGTCCCTTTACGGTAGGTAAAGAACCTCCGATGCGACAAAACGAAAACTGTAATCTAGAAGATTTCCATGAGCCAAGCAAAATCTCAAAATAAATAGGGGGTTCCCCCAATGACGCCATGGGGAATAGTTGGTTTGATCGATATCATTGTCGGTGTGTTTTGTACACGTATAACGACGGATCAAGGAGAGGCAGAAATTGCCGTCTCTGAGGTGGAGTAGGTTGACACTTCAAATGAGCGCATATCTAATCCTTCTGCTGGAAAGTGTATCAATATATTTTAGGAGGTTGATAATAGACGGTGTGCCCGAAGGCGGATTATCTGAAATAACAAGAGGAAACAACGGGAGACTACTCAGTCACTTTCAGTAGTTTATGAAAAACTGCCAATGGTAAAACAACATGGCAATATAAATCTGTTCAAGTGGACCGTAGGAGCATAGATTCAGAAGCAACCAAAAGTACTTTTGCTATTGTTCTGTTTTAGTCTCAAGAACGATATGCAGATCGATGTTCCAATTTGTAGATGGGAACAAAGGATGATGAAGGCGATTGTAATCTCATGCTTATTGACAGGCCACCACAAATAAACGACAAAAATCAACCTTTATTAGGTAGTGGTCCCCTATGTTGGGAAACTAACGGCAGAACGAGGGCAGTTTTTTAAAAAAAACTGTCACACTACTGTGGTTGGCATATTGGATAGACCATTCTTAGCAGACATCAGCTCACAGGATAAACCACATCGAGGAAATTTCATGCAACCTGTGCCACACGTGAATACTCTGAAGAGACCATATTCCAGGTTACACAACGGACCAGTTTATGGCGGTCAGAAAGAACTAAAGCAGTCACACTTTCCGCGTTAAAACACGCTACCCGTATTCTTCTTACTACTGCAAGCCCTGTGGTTCTCTTGGACTATGCTATCTAGTTTGACCTACGCCTGTCTTGTCGTAGTTCTCGCTTTACGGATATTGAGTCGATACTTTAATACTACCACCTCCCTTTGATGTGCAAGGCACGACTACGCATCGCAGTTCTTAAGAAGTATCACATCTAACTTTGCAAGCTCCTAAAATTATTGTGAACCCAATCATTCCATGAAGTCTCAGTTGTGTGACGGCACTTCAACTGAGTTAAGGCCTTGAACTCTCGTAGGATACAATATTCACCATCCATCGAAGGCGAGGACGGTCACTAGCATCAGTCGATAGGGTGTATTAGAAAACTCCTAAGGTAAGGCAAAACCATCCTCAGATCACGCACCTTTGACGAACAATATTAAACGCAGAGCGCATGATGCTCTCCCCGAGTACAACCTAAAATCTCACGGTAACATGTAACCCTAATCTGTTCGAAAACGTCCCGCCCAACCGCTTGCGACAGGAACGACTAACTTCCCTTTCAAGCCAGACAACAGATAGGCTTTATCCCTAACGTAAGCATAAATGGATCAATCCAATATTCCAGGCGTAGAAGAGTAGAAATCTTTCACCCAGTTTTGAAGAACGTTTATGCGTTTCATCAGCAGATGTCAATATGAGATGAATGCCAGTTCTTTTCTCTTTGGCTTCCGCTTGAATTTAAGAATACGGAGATTGACCGATATACGGATATCCGTTTGCCATGAAATTTATATTTTTCGACGATCATCAGGCGGTGGTATATGTGAGAAGAGCCAATCGGCCAGCTCAACACGAAATGAAACTGTGAATGAGGAGTAATGGTAGATTGAAATTAAAGCTTTCGGTAAATTTGCGAGGTACTTTGTCCAATTAGCATGATATCAGGAAAAAATTGAGCACATAGAGCCCTATGGATAATAAATGCCTCTGACCTTTGTAAGAGAATTATATCGCAGAAAAAATCAACTGGAGGGGATAAAATAAGAAATGCAAGCAAACCACCGGGTTCTAAGGAGGCTAAATATTTGATTTAAAATTCATTTGACTGTCACACAAACTGTGGGTTCGGTCTAATCACCTAGGGGCCCATTACGACCAGGTTTCACAGGTACTACGTAGGAATGAGCGCACCAATGTATCCGTTCTGTGCTCAGCATACCTCGTGTTCATCTCTCCATTGCCCAGTATATGGACAATCCAGGTGAATTTGAGTGTTAAGGATCATCTTGGGTTTCCGTTTATCTGTCTGATTTGCTGGTGACAAAAAGAAATTTAAACAACAAATATCCGGGGAGTGTATATTGTAGAATAAACTGTCGCGTCCACCTGAATTCGAGGCTGCTGCACCTGGTAGAAGCAAGAATTTTGTACAAAAACAGAGTTTGATAATCAGAATGATCTAACAGTAACATACTGTATTAGTTTTAATAAGTCCGTTTCATCCCACGTGCACGCAGGTCCCGGTTGATCAAGTTGTCCTAAATCGATATGAGCGCGCACTTGATCCTCAACCAAATGCCAGCAGTAAAGTTTAATTTACTGTTCGATCTGTAAGCCAAGTGAGCCAAAAGCTCCTCGTATGACTGGCCCTCTTAAGTGGCCGTACCTTGGTTTACCTGGGAGATGTGGAAATCTGAGGGGAATGTAGAGGACTGGCCTGAGGACTATTCAAATAAAATTCGTTCGGGTAAAGGGTTCGTTTGCACCAGTGTATATGAATTGCGCGTTTTCTCACTCACCCATGGAACTCTAACAGTTCTGTTGAGCCTGAGCTTGAGCTTCCTTGTTTGCGTGCAACCAACGCTGCGGTGTGAAAAGACGGACAACATTGTTAGTTCTTTGGTGTGACAAGAAATTGGCAGATTCTGGAACATGTTACCTCCTTTACATAGCATGGACATGCCAATATGAAAACATTGGACTCTAAACCACAGTAGCTCTATATTTCCCTTAAAAATCCAGCTCAAAGTTCCTGAGGCAAAGAAAGACATTGCCGGAGCGAGCAAAATTGATTCACCTTGGAAATGAATATTCAAATACGTGGATATCGTCTGCCGGAGTTACAATTTAATTTAATTATTCATCTGTTTCACTAAACAAATAACGGGGCTGATCCACTAGGGTTTACACTAAACATAGATAGTACTTCTTTACTGCATAAAAACGATCGCCTAATCTATCAGTAGTGGACAAATCGAAATTCTTTGCATATGTTCACTGAAGAAATTCCGGATCCCTCCCAAGTACTGACCACTCACTCTTAAAGATCACTGTATTCAGCACAAAGCAAAATACAGAACTCTACTCACTTTGGAGGTCGCTTGGTGAGCTACCATCAGATCACGTTTCGGATTGGGGAAGGCGTGACCCCAAACTGACGTCATATTGTCAAGGTTATCCCACAGTCTACCAATCCGACACAATACATTACTTGCTGCTGTCTGCAAATGAAATTACCCAACTTACACTGGAATTATACCGTTTCGGCCCAGACAAATGAGCGATTGTTGTTGATCGCACCTATCGTAGACAGACGTTGGCAGCTTGACCCAGGATCCACCTTTCTTTAGTGAGGCGAGAACATGGCGTGTTGTAACACCCAACCCGTCACCGTTTCACAGTGATTAAATCCGGGCAGGTTCAAGTGCGTCTTTTAATGCCAACAGATGTTTTGATCCCACACATATCACAGCGAAGTGTAAAACAGGAAAAATTAATGAGACTGATTGAGGATGGGTCTGAATATCGACAGAATTATGCAAGACTCGGCAATCCATCAGTTAGTGTCTTAGAAATCCGGTCGCTCTTTCCTCCTATTGGTCTAACATCCCTCTTAATGACATTCACATTCAAATTTGAAGATAACTGTTTTATATATTGTCTTGGAAGTAGCTACTTGTGTAACAGAAAATACTACTGAATTATCATGCAAGTAGTCTAGCAACCTGAATATCTCGGAAAAACCATCTGCACCAACATAGATGATTTATTTTAGAGGCTTTTGAACTATCTACTTGACGGAAGTGGAACACACTTCTTCGAGTCTCTCATACAGAAATCCTACCAAAACCTTCCGTCTTATTCCTTCAATTTGATACGGGGTAAAGGGTCTTTATCTAGTAAACACGTAGCTCAGCGTAAACCGCACACGATATTACCTACGACACATAGGTAACTATCTGCATAGAGAGATATGATGGGCAAATCGGAAAACTGAAAACAGCTCATTGAATTGAGTTCGGTCCTAATGCCTTGCACTCCTCACAAAACTTCACTTACTTTATGAGTTCCGGCCCGAAATCAGCTCAAAGAGTGTTGAAATGATTGGGTGCCATGTGGTGTCTAACATGCAGTATTTTTAATAATAAAGTCAAAACAGCGTAGCAGACTAGGCTGTCGTAATCCGACGTTTCGGTTGCCGTGAGCGACCTTTCTCAAGGATTTGTACAATCAACAGAATACGGGTCCTCTGCCGTGTCTTATGATTGATGAATTCTGTGATCAGCTGGCATTCAGATTGGCTCAGCGTGCGTGGGTGAGTGTGTGCATGTGATTTTGTGCACTCTGATTAGGATATGCTTCCGTTTGTCATTCAGATTGTGATGCGTCATTTTGAGATCCTTGCCTGACATCTGGTTACTATGCCTGCACGCATTCACGCACGCTGACCCAATCTGAATGTCAGCTGATGACAGGGATGCATCAATCATAAGACACGGTAGAGGACCCAAATGTTGCTACATTTGACTCGTACTCAGTTGATTGTAGAAATCCTTGTGAAAGGTCACCCACAGCAATCGAAACTTCGGATTGCAGCAACCTATAATTTAAAAAACCCCTTGCTTCACTAACTTGTTGAGGACGTTCAGATCAACAAGATGTTCTAACGACTGATATCTTTGTAAGAGCATAATGCCACCGTCTAACTCGCTAGCTTATCGATGTTTGAGGCAACTGAGCCTCCTGGAACCCAACTCCCGGTGGGACTCTTTTGAGAGGCTTGTTTCATAGAAGATAACTAGTTACTATCGCGTAGATCTGCCGGTGAAATCTGGATGTTTACCCGGTGGAAAAGTAGCTTGAACCTTTAAACCTATTAGGCCAGAACCAGCCCTTCTGGTGAGCAACCGAATAGGTTATTATGAATAGGACACCGTGCGTAGTTAGTTTTTGATAAGGTGGCTATTCTTTCCCCATAATGTTTTTCTCCGGTTGTTCAAACGCGAGCTTTTTCACTTCACCTAAGGAGTAAAGGCAAAAAATACAGATAGCATGTTTCCAGAGAGCCGATAATGAAACGGCTTTCTGTTCTTTCTCATCAATTTCTATTCTTTTAATCTTTTCCGACGACTGACGTAAATGCCGCTGAGATTCAGTGATCCTTCTCGAGTGTTCGACCTCGCTTGTTCTGAAGAGTGAGTTACTTTGGAAAGGCTACTAGGCATTAGTATGGACAAGGTTGTAAGTAGTGAACGTTTTTTTCTTGACGTAAACGTAACACAACCCAGTGCACAATTCTTCTGGGGAATTTTCCGAAACCCTGTTTCCTCTGTACAATGCCATACACCAAATGGAACTTTGAAAGTATTCTCCAAATTCAGCTGGATACTTTTCACTCTTCTGGACAACCGGTCTCCTTAATGTCGGTTGGTCGTGTCATACCAGCCAACATATGGCCATCATAAAAAGATCCCGGGTCAACAGTTGCTGATGGGCACAGATGTCTATTCCGGAAAACGGTTATGTGTTTGCTCCAAGCACCTTCTGATACCACGCAAGAGAATGTGGGAGCTCAAATTTGATGTTCTAGTCGATCTGAACAAAAAGAACGGATGGCTCACCTTATACTGTCTGTCCAGTTCAACCATTTCTCGACGGCGCGCACTGGCCTGGAAGTGAAAATAGCGGACAGCTGTTCAAATAACTCATTGTGTTTAACAGGAAGTGAGTGGTGATAAAAGCTCCCCAAAGTACCCCTCTGCAGCAAGTTTTTCTAGCTGATTATGGTAGAAGCATTGTTCAGGATCCTGGGGAATGCGCTTCCATTTTGGATTTGGATTATGTCATAATCAACGCTTATCTCACAAGGTTACTGAAGACTCATGGAAAATCCATGACCGGTCTTGCTATTCTGGGGTTTATCAGGTAGGCGCTGTCACCCAGTTTCCGTTATTGGTAAATGTGAATGCATTACAACTGGTTGGTTCATGTTTCTTTGGGTTCTAAAACGTTCTGCCAAAAGAGGAGGGAGTTCAGCGTACACGGTAAATATGCCGCTGTTCAGTTCTCAGAGCCTGTATATATAGAGATCGGTAGATTGTATCTTGAAGCGGCCAGTAGAATTTGGAGTTTATGCAGTAGACTTTATCATTCTCTTCACGTTACAGAGGCGGAAACTCCTCCTGTCTTTCAGATCTAGAGGACTAGTCGGCACCAGACCATGTGATGCATGTTCAGTTGGGGTGAACAATTCAGCTGGATCAAGTGGATTCTCCTGTCCAACTGAGAGTATTGGTCAATACTGGTTCAATAAGAACAACCTCAGCATAACATGAAGTTGAGAGAGACTCCGGGAGTGCGCCTTTCTGATGATCCACAAGAAGGGAGAAATCTTTCGCGGACCGTCTAGGACTTTTCAGCATGTTACGATTAGACGACTTAAAGCGACCTTAGTCCTGCCGGTTTTGTGGCATACCGACGAGGACAGTAAATCCTGCCGTCATGTTTATTTTTTTTTATTATTTGCTGGAAATAGGAAGTGAAGTATATATTGGCGGAATATCAGAATGTGGAACGCATACCCAACCTTGTTTTCGAGTGCGATCGGTTCATTTTTGTTGGCACTCCTTCAAAAATAAAAAATAAGCATTAATATCCAGTCACGTTTTCCTGTGTTGCAGACTTACACAGTCGGTCCGCCCAAATTTCAAAATACTTAGAGATAATGTTATGCAAGGGGATCCTGTCAGGAAGAAGCGGCACGTTTAGACTTTTCTTTGAGGTTGAATCCTTTCTTCCCTTCTAATCTTGGCTTATTTCTTCCTTTACCTTCTTTCTGTTCACAGTGAGTGGATTTTGGGGCACTTATTCACTCTGGAATAAATGCGCCACGCACGCGTGCACCAGAATGTCAGTTAAACCTGTTGTATTAGTGCCCTTTTTTGCCCAGTTGCTAACCAATCAATTTTCGTGTTCATTTTAAGGAAAATCGCCTTCTGCTCGGTCATTTAACTAAGAAATGTTTGTAATAAACCCCGATTTGATAACATGGTCTTTCGTACGAACCAGATTTTCAAGTAACCAATACTATCATAACTAGTGAACGTGAACTATCATTACTCGCCATTAAAGTGACTCTAACATCGCTCCTGTTTAAACGATTCCCTTCATATCCTGGTGGAGTTATTCTGCTGAGTCCACATCAAAGAGAGATGCACTTGAATCCAGTTACGCTCTCGTTAGAACTGATTAGCTCAATCGGGGTTTGAACTCCTGACGTCTGACACACGATCGCGTTATCAGTTCTCCACCAGCGCACGCTAGACGTACCTGAATTATCAGATCAGAAATGGGTGGTGATTGGTCTACCCGACAACTCGAAAGACGACCCAAGAACTGTCCTGGTTCTATCGACTGACTGATCAGAATAGTTGTCCCAGGACAGCAGGAGAACTGTTCAAACCAGAATGACTTGGGTGCAACTTCTACAGACACTGCAACCACATACAACTGATCGAAGTTTTGATCTACTGATTTCAAGAATATGTGGCCCTACCTAACTGGGGAGTTTTGAAAGGTGGTTCATTCCACCCAAAAATCGTGAACTGGGTAGTCGTTCGAGGGTTCGAGTATACAGATCATATCACTAAGGCGGGAATACCATCAAAGTGTCAACAGCGCTGGTTATATCCTTTATTTATTGTCACGATTTGCTCAGAACTGGCACACATCGAAAGTATTCTGCAAATTAACATTTCGTTTGGGCGGTTTATGCGTCCAGCATCATTATAACAAGTCGCGTAAGGAAAAAATGCTTTGAGTGTTTGAAAAACATTTTCTACAGGCTAATTTTCGAATGTCTGTCTGCAAAAATATGGATAGTTTGATAAACGCAGAATTTCTTAAGCCTGCATCAAAGACTTTGATTGTAATTTTAAAGAAATTTTTGAGCCCATTGTTGAGTTTGACTTTGTTTATATCGGAGATTGCTTGCTGCTTTTTTCTGAAAGCACCACCATCTCCCCTGCCTGGTGTCTATCTTCGTACCATCAGCGATCTGATCGAAGTCAAATACAGATAAGTTGGATAATCTAGGGTCATTACTATCCGTCATTCATTGGAAAGTTCCCGACGACCGCATTTTACAGCTCACTCGTCCTTAGTAGAACCTGGCTGAACGATGACGGAGAAAAGATGTATCTCAAGTCAACTAAGACCCAAAATCTCATCAATCCAGAAGAACGCAACAAGGGATGCATGGATCTATCCTAGTGAATAACCATTAAAAGTTTCGCGATGCCTCAACTGAGGGGAACAGGAACCAGCAATGTGAATGAGCGAACTGCTTGATGCTGTGAAGATTATCTCAAAATCCATGAAAGTGATGGGATTCCGGCACATCAAACGTTACTGATGAGTCTGTCAGCATTTGAAAAAAGCAGTCCAGAATTACCATGTCTCACTTAAAAGATGCAATTCTTCTTGAAATTTCGGATAGGGAGCACGCCGAATGATCAATCTCAAGGTGAAACCACTCGTTAGAGATGGATGTCTTTGGGCTCATCAATTTCAATCGTACAACCTGCACTAGGCAATAGCAATTGAGTCCACCATACTATTGCGTATTGTGTCGGCTACCAGCCCCTGAGTAACCCCTGAGTAAGAAACAGTTTTCATATTTAGGTAGCTTTGTAGGCAGTCTGTTGACCTCATTACTAGGAAAAATCCTACTGTACACCCACAGCGTATTCGAATGATTTACATCCGAAAACGAATTGTTGCCGAATTTTTTTCTTGACATTTCTACACTCTGTGGGCCAGTATTTCCAAAAACAGTGCCAGTCATCTCACTGTCATCATTGACATCACAACTTCTCTCACAAGTTGCGAAACGATTGTGGGCATTTTTGACAAGATCCACGGGTACTTTCCTGCAACCGAGCTATTTTTAGCCATGCACACACAATCGCACTAAGAGGGGTTCCGTTCGCCTCGATGTTTGAAGTTGTGCGCCCATTTGTTTTCCTGTATATATCGGGGAACAGCTGACAACAGGATGCAAAAAGCATCACATGTGGTGGGACGTACCGTTCGGAAGAATTCAGAGAGCAATCAGGTTGGCGAGCGAATCGAACGATTTACCGGCCACTTACAAAGCTGAACGCAACTAAGGTTCGAATTCCCTAAATGGTGAACACTGATATATGCACTTCTGTACGAGTACACCCAAGGACAGCCATTACCGCATTATGCACGAGTCTCCTGTCTTGTTTTATTCTGAACATCAAACAGAGAACAAACTCAAAAGACCAAAGCCTTCACATAATATTCCTGGAAAAGTTATTGTTTTGAACTTCATATTGTTGAAAACCATAGAACTTTTCTTCCAGTATTTTTTCATAACTCACATAGATAGTTTGCTCGAACAATACTGTCGAAACTTCGGATCTTAGGGGGCGAAGTTCAACTGTTTTAAACAGATCCATCTACCTGTAAGTGATTTACTAGCCTAATGTCCATTAATCTCATCATATTCTCAAACGAAACTGTTCACGTTAGTAAAAGTGTTTCTATCCGCAAGCGCAAGGAGCTGACTTTGCTTCCAATAAGCCAAGATAGTAACGGTACGCTCTTGAGAATTGATCAAATCCGCTCTCAGTGAGAATGTTTCACCATTTACACTAGATTCCTATATCGGGCACGCAGCTTTTTAACTGATCTGGTATGTTTTTCCGCACTTCCACTATGGGACACATTAGACATTCAGAAAACAGACCACGGATAGCACTTTGTGACTAATAACCATAGTCCGTTTCCAGATGAGCTATGTTTGGTAAGGCTTCGACGAATAAATTTTCCACCGGTTGACGCCATTCAACAAGTAGAAACTTTCGGAACGCAGCGACAGCTCTCTTACGGCGGGCGACTGCCACCTTCGCCAATTTAAAATATACCATATTCGTGAAGGACAGTTTGAATTTGATTAAGTGGAAGGCTAACACACCTAGTTTAAAATTCTTCAAACGAACAAAGTGAAGTGGGATTCAGTAGATAGGGTACTGTCAATAACGCACTGAGAAAGAGCCTGCGAGTGCGAGAGCGATAGGTAAAAAGTGCAAATTGTTGATTGACTGACTGTGTGGTTTGATGAAGACAGTAACTTTTCACATAAGCAGTGGGAGATATCTATGTGACTTGACTACCCCAAAGCAGTCATTAGTCTAGACGCAACCTGAATTTGTCCGTGAGTCGGGTCTTGGTGGAAAGCGCACCAACCATTCGGGGTTGCAATGCTTGCTTCCCAAAAGTGCTTGGTACGCAAAACACCGGCTTGCTGAAAGGTGAGCTAAGTACGACCACGTTCCCGCACATTGGCTAAGGGAAGCTCTCTTCACCCGAATAATATAGCGTCTTTAGAAAAACAGAGGTTACTTACACCAGATAGCTGGTTCCATGTATGGACTTGGCATGTTGTTTTTCACGGCGGAAATCATATTATTTGCCAAGGGTGTGAGTTGTTTAGGCAGTGTCAATAGCTTTGTGCATATAGTGGAATTTAACTTAAGTAAAACAACGAAACATGTTCGGGGAATAACATATCTTGGTGGTATTGTAAATTTTTGGAACCTCAATATAGATTTCATTCTGAAAATAAGGACAAGATATACAGAAAAGCCAAGAACCACTGTACGGCTCTTTCGTCCGTGTTTAGAGCGAATAACACTGCGTACCCGATGAACCAGTAAAAGAATTCGAACCACCAGACTTCCGGTTAGCATCTGAAGATCGTTCAACTACCAGCGTTGAATTGGTCACATTCCGCAGTAACGTGGTTCACACCATGCTGACTCGTTTCACCACTGATAGCTTCTCAAATGGCAAGTTGTAACAACCCGTGGGAATTTTCCCTTTCTGAGGAGATTACCTAAAGATTGGTGATGGCCTCCATCTGTCTATACATCAACTTCTGCTTTTTTCGTAAAGCACGAAACCTCTGAAAGGTTAACAGACGACTTGTAGTATATGGTGCCTAGATGGAGGTGCAGACGAAAATTCACTTGCTGTCGAACACAAAGTCTATGTATCATATTCTTAGGTCATTGGGTACAAAACAGAGTTACTGACCTTCTTCTTGTTACTGATGTAATTAAAAACACAAGTGGTATTCTTGAAAGGGAGGACTTACGTCAAAATAAAGCCAGAATATGAAGGTCAAATGTGCCAGAATGTAGAGAACACAGAAGGAAGCGAACACCTCTTGTTCTATTCGGAGCTTTAATCGGCGTTGGGTCTTTGCGTCTTGGGTTGTTTGTTTGGCAAGCGCTTGCCAGTCAATCGGGCCTAATTTGAATTTCGAAATAGTTGAATTGATGTTGCCGAATTCCTCGGTAATCTGGGTTCTGTTCAAGCGAGTGACGTTTATCTGAAGTGTGGTGTTAAACAAAACGAATTAAAAAGTCCGTGTACGCCAGTATTGTCTCATTGATGTTTCGTCGAGTTAGAGCGCTGTGCACAGAAGAGATCGACCGAACGGCAGCTCATATCGAGATTGCCAACAAACGTCAAGAAATAGGATACCCAGTGAGTTTGATTAGGCGTTAAATAAGAAAGCTATTGGCTCCAGTATCTAGACCCAGTAAGGAATGGATTGGCACAGCAGTCATTCCATATAAAGCAGGAACATCGGAGTTTATCCGAAGATTGCTGAACTTATCCAACATTCGAGTAGCTTTTCAAAAGGGTAAGACGCTACGGTCAGTTTTGGTGCAACTGAAAGATCCTTTGCCGGTTGAGAGGGACTGTGTATATAAAATTAACTGCACCGATTGCGCTAAGGTTTATATAGGACAAACTGCCAGGGAATTGCACACCAGAATTGGTGAGCATGAAAGAAGGATTAACAAGCCATTAAGGAATGCAGAAGAATACCAAACGCTGGTCAAAGACTCAGCGATGGCGGTACACGCCTTAGACACGGGACATAGAATAAATCTTGAGAATGTGGGTATTAGACGGGGACTGCGATTCACACCACAGCGGCTGATAGCCGAGGCGGTGGAAAATGCTGAGAGTCACAGACCCTAGGCTGGACCCAAACACACGTAGGTTTCCCCACCGACCCAACGCTTGTTCAACCACTCTAACACACTAAAGTCCCTCGGCCGACACCCAACAGAGATTTAACTTGACTTAGCTGATTGGTTCTCCTTCCGCCTTAAATCTCGATCAACCTCGGAACCTAGTCACTTGGCCTGACGAAGCTTTTGTGTCAAAAGCGAAACGTTGCTGTCACTGTCCGGAAGCTGCTGAGAGCCCATATTCCAAATACTCTCTTCGATTGCTTCATTGCATAGCGGATCCTATAGGCCCGATATTGTAGGATTAGTCTGGCTACGAATGAACAGTTCTCCCCACCAGATAGGCATAAATCCTCCAACGATCAGGAGTTTGCTTCATTGTGACATTTGCACAGTGGCAAGTATGATACGTATGGCTGTGCAAGTATCGCAATAAAATAGCGAACACATCCCAGCAGGTACCTATGAGCTACGCTAAGATAGACATTATACCTCCGTACCAGTAGACTGAAGTGCCTGGGCCGAAAGAGTACTGGTGGTGATGATTTACTTGACGAAATGAAAGATGTTCCGATCAATTTTTGATCGACTGATGATTTTGATGCAGTCAATCAAAGTTGAGCATTTTACTGAAACCAGCTGCACCGTGTAAAATGGCAAGATCTGTTTGTTCGGCTTGATATTGGTGGATATCTTTTTTTCGGATGGGTCGTAGAACATAGATACTGAGGGCAATTACATTGATAGTGCAGTTGCTATTATTGCTGCGACAATTTAATGTCACTGTAAAGTAACTCATGTTTTTACGACGACAAATGTGCAGTTGATGTGAACGAGAGTAATATGAAGGTAATAAAGGAACACGTCCAAAATGTTTCTTAATTCATGATTGCTGATTCTCAGTCGAATAAATGCTCCAGAATATCTGTTACCTGTGGTTGTATTACACTCCGTTCGCCTGAAAATTCAACTGACAGTTACACTTTGGTCCCCAAGCTTATCCTCATGGCTATCCTCAGACTATGCCCATCGGGTTTTTCTTCTCTCAAATGGAATTTATTCTTGGTCTGAAATTGCCCAGAGTATTTGATTAAGCAGATCGCCCGCAAGTCAACCACGGGCAAGGCTCCAAGGGAGCAGCTTGCCAAAAAGCTCACCTGAGGGTCCTCGCCGTAAAACACTGATGTGCAGAAATATCCATCGCCACAGGTCAAGTACAGCCGTTCTGCAGGAAATTCGCTGCTATCAGGAGAGCACTGGGTGTTTTACCTGCAAGCTTCATTTCTAGCGCGGGACTTCAGAACTGACGTTGAAGTGAGAGCTTAAGTATCTCAGGTCCTCAGGAAGACACTGAGACTTATCTTGTGTGTCTCTTATGAGCCACTTCTATAAATAATCAACTGCAAGTAGTCTGTGTCAGGCAGTCATCATATCAGCTAGTTGGCTGGTGCCCAATTTCAAATGGTGTCTTACCTGACGGTGAGTTTCATTGTGTATCTCACTGCGCACGTCGCGGTTATCCATAGCATAGATACAACATAATGAAATGTGACTCACTTTGTCCCCAACCTGAACGATGACATGGCAAGACAAAATAAGGAAAAGGGTTTCCTCAAATTTTAGGATGATGGTCGCATCTATTTTCTAAGCCTCAAGGGAAACACCGTTTTCGGACAATTAAATAAGCAGATAAGTTTTGATCGCTTCAAATGAAAAAAACTATATNTTGCTGGGCAACGTTTTGCTTTTGACACAAAAGCTTCGTCAGGCCAAGTGACTAGGTTCCGAGGTTGATCGAGATTTAAGGCGGAAGGAGAACCAATCAGCTAAGTCAAGTTAAATCTCTGTTGGGTGTCGGCCGAGGGACTTTAGTGTGTTAGAGTGGTTGAACAAGCGTTGGGTCGGTGGGGAAACCTACATGTGTTTGGGTCCAGCTTAGAGTCTAGTTCTTCTGGTTCATTTGATGGTTCCCCTTGAACTTCGTTTGGACCTCCCGTCAGTCTGTGTGGGTGAGCTAGCGCTAAGATAGTTGTGTAGGAGGGATGCTGTGACCTTTGCTCGATTGGGGTTTCCACCCCCCACCCCGGTTTTTTTCTAATGATCCTAAGTGGATTGTCCAATGTAGCTTAGTGTGAACCTGTCTGTTTACGGAACACTTTGTGCACTTTGGTGTCCGATTTACGTACTGGTTCACGCTAGATTTTTTGCCAGAAAACCTTTTGGAATACTAATCCCCCCATCACATAGATGAGCTAGTGTCTGGCAGCAGTGTTTACAACTAAATAAATTTTCCAAAAATTCCACAGCTTCCCCTTTGTTTATGTATAATGAAGAGGTAGCTGAACAAACTAATGGGTGTTGGATACCTCCAAAAACTGGCACGCCTACATCCTGTTTCATTTCCTTTTTTCTTTTCATTAAAAGGTTTTTTCAGCAAGGCACCCGTGTTCTCATTTGAGTTTGTTGTCAGTGACGATGGTATTGATTACTAATCGAATGATATATATTTCTCCCCATTGGTTACAAGGAGCAATAGGGAACCGTGTACAGTATGTTTTCATAAGTGGTCTGGCATGGGGCCGTCAACTCTTGTCCGGCTGTGAGTGCGGTGAATGGTTTCCCAAGTGGATTCGGTTTTCGGTTTTTCTGTTTGCGACACACTGACTAGTCTTGCGAGATGGCTTGGACTATACCGGTGTAACGGTGATACAACTGATGGGGAGGCATGCGAGTAGTATGATTTGTTCTTGTAAATTCGTTCTGCGTCTCTTGAAAGGGGAGATCTGTTGCAGAATTTGTGGAGTCGCTTTGTAACAATTGCATCGATCTGACCGAGAAATGATTGGAGTCAATGAATATCCAGGAAATTTCAAAGAGACGCGTTCGGGAGAAGATGGATATCCAGTTTTTTTAATATAATGTCACTGAGGGATTTGCTTCCCTGTCCAATAGTCTGTAACTGGTCAGTTGGCATTTTCCAATAAATAACTCCGCAGCGAAGACCTTCTTCTTTTCACCGGTAGAATGGTAAACAAAGCTGCTGTGATTTTCTCCGCATTCGATCTGGACCCAGCTACGTCAGGCTAGAATTGTAACAAGTGTCTTTTCAGCATGGTGAATGGAAAAGTATGTTTAAATGTGTGCTGCTGGGACAGCGTGTGCACAGGTCAACAACGTCGGCATCTTTTTACGAAAGGCGATAACAACAACACGGTAATCGAGGGGTTTTTAAAATCGGATTCATGTTCTTAGTCATCTTCTTAGGCGCAAATTTGAAGCACCATATGGTTATCACTGTCCATCCACATCGTTTTGTGGAACAATTGGGCTATTTAAAGCCATGACTATCCCATGTTCCATTTTGGCTGACCGAAAAAACATGCATCGGTACATAAATCAAAATCCAGAGAGAACAGCGTTTTGTAACACGATGGATCGAGGATGTGGTGGGAATTCTAGTCGTAGGACGAAACAGTAAAGGTGAGTTTGTTTCTGAATGATTGTGCGTGAGGCTTAACTGTCCAAATAAGTCGAGTTGGTATTCTCTTCGTATAAGCAGTGATAGCACTTTGCTAGATTTGCTTGAATTCAATGAAGCTTTCATACATGTTTCTTGATGAGATTGCGACTAGAAACCATGAAATGACCATGAAACGATAATAAAAAAATCCGTTTGTCAGGTAACGGAAATTCACGTTCATGAATAGCATTTAGTCAGTTCACGAGAGCTTGGAAAGGTGAGAGGCCAAGGGCAAACTCTTGTCGTCTATCAAAAGTTGGTTGATGTCGATGAGCGACCATCTCCTCGCCTTCATAGCGCTGAAAGCTTGTGAAAAAAACGTGATAACAAAACCCTGAATCATCAGTTCTATAGGAACTGTCTTGTCTCACGGAGTCCAAATAACATTTGGATAAGATGTAGAATACCCCGAAGTAACGAACATTGAGGAGATGCTAGTATGAAGTTGGGCATTTGGAGTCGAAGCTAAACACGCTTAACATTGACCCATAATCAAATGTCTTCCAGCTTTTGTTTTGTGGACACCATACCACCCTTCTCTTGGTTGAGCTGAGTAGAATTTGAAACATCCAAGTTGTAGGCTATCCCTAATCAGTGTAATTTGTCCGACGCTCTGGTAAACATGACCGGTGTCTTCTGACAGGTGTATTTGAGTTGGTGCACTCATAATCCATATCTACAGGAAAAACTTGTACCATTCGTGACTTCTAATCCGGTTCGTTTTCTTTATCTAATTTAGGTCAGGCTATTCCAGTTTGTTATGAATGAACTAGTTCGCAGCCCACCATGTAAAGGGTCCGTTTCTAGGATATCACTTATGAGACGAGCTCAAGCCATTCAGATATGGGAACAACCCAAATGAACGATGTTAATATGCGTATAATGACCATTCGTTGATCATGACTTTCAAGTCTGAACATTTGCCTTACGCACCACTGGCGTGTCCATAATGCTTTTTTGGGAGTAGGACAGGTTCAGGTGTAGATATACCTTCCACTTCATCACAAGGCCGATGACATAAATCATTTGAATGCCATTCTTTTCTGTCTCTAAGTTGTTATTTTGAAAAACTTTCTGCCATAATTTAACTCAGACTATCATGGTGCGTTGTTCAGGTGAATACCGCGATATTAATATATCTGTCGGGGCCCACCTCAGAGTAAGCGGGGTCTACGGTTAAAACCGTTATTTCAGGTGTGTGGACCCGTCATTCCGTTCGAGAAGGGTGCTAATGAACCTTGGGTGTAATGCTAATTTTGGCTAGATTGTTTTTCGGCAAGCACGGGAATGGAGACCGAAATACGTTTCTGCAAGACACCAGTCAAGTCTCTGTTTAAGAATGGCGGACTGTGATATCTGGACGGAATTCATATGCAGTGTTACCAGTGAATACTAACCGTCAGCAAAGATGAAGGTATATCTAACACAGAATTGTTGCCATGTACGCAGTGGCAGAGTAGATAACGCATCCCATTACATCACCGACGGTGGTTTAAATGTATTGACTGAGTGGAATAAAACGAGATCTCACGGAAACTTGTGTAATAAAAGCTGAATAAAAGGAAATGAGACGCTGAAAGTTAGAGGTGAGGAGAGCTTCTTAGGCTGATCGTAATTTTGAAAACTAGTGACTTTTAAATTTCGTGATCTCCTAAGCTGAAGTAAAAAAATCACTGTTATAAATAGACGTCGCACAAAAGGATGGTGAATAACGAGAGAGAGCTTCATCATCCTTCGTTTTTATGCCAATCATGCTATAGATGAAGACACGATTTGCGTCCGTTCTCTAATATTAGGAGTAAAAACGTGAAGCTGAACGAGCGCCAGATTCTCCTGGATCATTAATAAAACAATCACAACGAACCTAGGGCGCTATAAAAAGAAAAAAGGGAGAATTACTTAGAGGGGTTTCTTTGAAATTACTTGTAAGTAAAACAATGGCCTACGTCCACCAGTAACCATTTTGAACCTTCTAAACGTTAACGAGCTCTATACGGATGAATCTGAAGATGATATCTATTTGACGAAATCGATTTTCCAGCATTCTTACCGGATCCCATACCTTTATTCCTTCCATCGGCTTATCACTCATATTCACTGACTGCCGAAACAAAAGCAGGGGGGTGAAAGTCAGTGGATTGGCAAGTCCTGTAGTTGTGTTGCTTGGATTTTGTTCGCCAAACGCGGTAGTCGTTTCCGACCTCACACTGACCGGCTTCCATTCGTCCGTTGGAATAAGTGTGACCACGGCATGCCAAATGCTCACCACGCACAGGATTGCAAGAGACATGAGAACGTACTTGTCCTGAAACGCAAGATAAAGCGGGAAGATGATTTTTAAACAGTGGTACGTTCGTTTGTTCAGATTTTGGTTGTACACGTGTCACCACACTTCAAACTAGCTGTGCACGGAGTTCTTCATTCTTCTGTGAAAAACTGGGCAATAAAAGTTTGACTTCTAGACACTTTTATATCTCTGCGCTGCTGACGACTGGGAGTTGCACTAGCTCCCAGTTTTTCAACTGTTCTCTGACGTAAGTTCCGTCAACAAAGTTCACTTGCGAATTTCAAAGTTATTGTGTACACAACCTCTGAGCCTAAATGTAAGCGTCTCACAGCTTGAAGCTCTTGAACTGATTTCTTCGCCTGCTCACCGATTTCCGCTAATCTTGATCTAAAACTGACACCGCAAGTAAGATTTCGGGTTTATGAGACCGTCAGAGAAGCGGATAAAGTGATTAAAGGGCCAGGACCGCTTTGCAAATCGAAAGACAGATTGATCCGCCTTGGGTAATCTACCGGAAGGTGCCTGCGGATAATGGTTCTATACAGAATTAGCGAACATCACAGCGTAGCCCAAATTCTACCACAAGCGGATGATGGGTAGCTGATACAGAAGTCAAGGCTCCACGACTAACCCTTAATTTGCAGCTCTATACAGTATGCACGTAATGAGGGCAGCGTATATGAAGGTTCCTGAGAAAAATGGTAATAGAAATACAGTTATCTAAGAACATGCACAGGTGTTACTATCAATTTGCATGCCGTGCTTGGCTGAAAAATCGGTATCTGCCGGAGGGTTCAAAATTTTATGCATAGAGATGACCATTACAAGGAGATAAAATCTATTCCAATGATGAAAAATGGCAACCTTATATATGCAGAAGGCCTACAGAGAAAATTTTGTCGCATTGTTACAGGAACACCTCCATAAAAATATAAAGAATTCAAGGAGTCGGTAGCGCATCTCACTGAAATTTACTTTGCACTTACATGTTTCAAACGTTGAAACTTTCGTTTTTTCCGTTTCTAACTAGCACAACCACAATTCCCTAACGTGTGCTAAATAAAGTATTTCCTCCTGACTGAACTGAAAACGGTAATTTTCACTGTTAGCAGTGAATCCCTTTGACCATATCGCAAGATGTCATTTTCCACCGAGTTTTACCAACTCTAAATTCACGTCACTCCAAGTAACTCTGTTCCTCTCTCGTCAAATCAATTCCAGGTGATACCACTTTGCAGAAGTGACAAAAGTCGTTTTGTACCTGGAAGTTTCTACTGAGTATCAGGATCCCGGGGAGCTCGTGGACCAAATTTCCAACCTTCTTCGGTGGAAATATGCGAAAGAACTGGATATTCATTCTTCCTTCTTGTCAAGCGCCGTGGCTATGTCACGTGTTTTCTCCTGAAAGAATTCACTGTACGTTGAACTGGTGTCTCTCAAATAACACAAAAACGCATTTGTCCTTAAAGGCTTCTTTTTTTCATTTTTTTCATTTGTTAAGTATGCGGATGAAATTTGTAACAACCTAGTAAAAGTAGTGACATCACGATTCTCTACGGGTGGATAAGGTTGCTAATTTCTGCATCTTCATAAGCATGAGCTCTTGATGAGTGCTAGTGGATATCTTGCGATAACTTGCAGTGTCACTCACGATTAATGTGATCGTTCACCGTCGTTTACACTGTCCGTCCGTCCCATTTTTAATCTTGTAGGCATAGCAATTCAACTCGCTTCCACATAAAGAAACGAGCTTAGCCTATCCTATCACAAATAGAGGATAAGTAATATGACTCCTCAAGTGATATATAAACCCCACAACAGAATTAAATTTTGCCCCATATGATAGGGTGTTTGCGAATTGAATTGGTTCTCATGGATGCCCAACTAAACTTGTTTGTAGTCTTCATTAACCAGGTTGATATATGAAGGCCACCACATAATTCAGTTAAAACAGTGTTTAGAATCCCAGAGCATTTCCATTGGAGTGGTTGTACCCATAATTCTGTTGATTTTCGATGAGCTAAGTGCAATTTGAAGACTGGAGCATCATTTGATAAATGCACTTTCCAAATTTTCGTCAATCATATTTTGCCGTGACCTAGGCCCACCAGAGGAGTCCAAAAACTGATGTGGGCCGTCGAAGAGTTTTCATCGGCCTTCTAGTCAGTGGTACATCAAGGATAATTTTTATCTGGTCTTTACATTTTACTTTAGTTGATCGTTCTCAAGATCTTCCATTTTCAGTCGGTTGATTGCAGTGGCTGATGCAGAAATGTAAGTCTGTAATAAGGTTACTGCTTTTCAGTAGTAAATGGAAACAAATTACTTTCTGTCTTAATTGTACTGGGTTTCATAGTTACATTCCAGAGGACAAACAAACTGGAATGATGGTGCGCCAATTGTGTTTCATCCCGACTAACTCAGAAAATTGATCGGTTCCAGAAAACCCATAACAAATCTCATTTCGGTTTAAACCTGATTTCGTTTGTCCGCTGTGACCAGCGATAGGCTTGAAAATGTGATGCAAATAGTTGTATGAGAACAAATAAATTCCATCTGCTGATAACGGTCTTACATTTTTAGCTGAAGACAAAATTTCGGTTCAAATGCTGCGTTTTCGCAGCAACTGGATTACGCTTGAACAAGTATAGTCAAAACGAATACTGATTCTCTGCGCAGCCATAAGGTTTACTGTCATTTGTAACTTATTGTGACGAAATGTTTACCTACAAGCATATCCCGCGTCAAGCTTTTAATTGACGGACATCTGTCGCACGGACACCGGTTGTCTGGACCTACTGTCACTTTGTCACAACACCATCTTTTTGCTGTACAGCACGCCGGACGATCCACCTGTCAAACTATGTAACTGACTAATTTGAGCGGCAGATTTCCTCACTAAGGGCTAGTTGTTCGTCATACCAGGTTGCTTTTTCGATTGGTTTTTCGTTATCTCAACGGTTAACGTGTTCTTCTGATGTGACAGCGGCATGGACATATTGCAGATTTTTTTAGGGAACGTCACATTAACTTCCACGTCACCGCTACTAGGATCAGTAAAGCTGGCAGCTGTGAAAAGATCTGTTTTCCTAAGAAACAAATGACGGTATCTATTTTCCAGACGTCCGGATGGTCATGATATTTAATTCTTGTAGAACAATCATGTGATCCTTCCTTTGATTTCGAGCATTAATTAGGATATTTATTTTTGGAAATGCTATCATGTCGCACTTCAACCTGGCAAACATCCAAAGTAACAGAGATATTTGGCACTTTCAGTTCTCCCTTTCTTCCACCCTTTCTTTTTTCTTTCTTTCTTTCTTTCTCTCTTGACTTAAGTGTTCCTCTAGTTCGTGGAAGGGGACTTCAAAAATTCGTCAATCTTATGCAGCGCTGTGTCAATCGCATTTCAGTTGCCCACACCATCCACAAACTCATCCTTTGCGTCAAATTAAAAATAACTTCACTGGATCAGCAGCCACATGGACACAACAAACTGGGTGAAAAGTGCCGGGAAACAGACGGCCGAATGAGGATAGTGATTACCCTAGAGAGCATTGATCGATCTGAAATCGACCGACGGAGCTGTACATAGCCATCAGGGTTACGTGGATCTTTTCACACTGGGAGAAAATACTCCATCACTAGAGGTCGTGACTCATTAGGGAGCGTAGGATTAAGGATTTAGTAATCACATAAAGACGACTGCAAACACTCTCGGGGTCTTTTTCTAGACTTCATTAGTGTTTATTCACCGGCCCCGATAAGAATGAACACGTAAATATACAACAAACTTAGTTGCGCTTAGAAGGTCTGTCGGCTGCGCACAATCACAACGCTGGCAACCTATGAACTAAGAGTTCAGATCGCTAGCCGATAGATAGCTCACTAGGTTATGACTTGGTTTGCGGTTGATTATCACACGTAAAATCAGTTATTTTACGCATCTTTCACGAAAACGGAAAAGCTTGATTAACTGTGCAGACAGTGACGTGGCAATCCTTATTGAGGGAGAGAGAAAGCTCCAAAAAGTCTGATCACCCTGATGGGTTGGGAAGACATCCTTCATCACAATGAATAATTTATTAAACGTGATTGAAATGGGATCATTATTACTGAGTGAAAGGTTGCTGTAAGAAGGGAAGGCTCCGGTTCAAAGGCTTCTGCAATTTGTTGTTGAAAAGCACTTTAGCCCGTCACGTGTGCAGCGTGTGAAGCTGGTGTGGTTAAAGTGTATCATCATCATAAACAACAATCAGTACCATGCCATTCTACTGTTGTAAGAATTCACCCTTCATGCGATGAAGATAAAACTACACCAAAGCAAGATTGGAAGCGATTCCTGTCATCACCAGTGATTTGATCACTGCTAACCGATAAATCAGTTTTGGACGTCAACAAAACGCATAGACACACATGCTATATTATCTCAAGTAAGATCAAAGTGGCTACAACAAATTTCGTCCAATAGTTACACAAAAATTTCCAAAGATATTTGGGAAAGATGATCACTAGCTCACCGACATTTTGAGTCCCCATAGCTAGGGGGGCGTTACTAACTATTGTAGAACTTTTTGAAGCGTAAGCGTTCTATGTCTCGGGTGACCATTACAATCTTGTTTACTGTGCGCGTTCGTCCCGCATCCAACACTCCTTGTCACATAGTACCAAAGATTCAACAAAATTGGTACATAGGAGAATGTGTTCAACGTTGTTACAAGGTATGAAGCTAACATTTACTGATCCTGGGGCAGACATGTTGCCTCCAATCTCTGTTAAAGTGAGCCAATAGCCACTAGTCATTTCTATTGGGAATAATCAAAAACTCACATCCGACGAAACTGAGTTTCAAAAACACGACTATCAGATCTGTGGTTAAACACACACTTTCATCCTCTGGCCACTGAAAAACAGCGTGATTAGCCCCGCATAGTATATAGCGTAGCTCATCCTTCAATCACGGAAACCACTTAACTTGGTCAACCACTAAATGACTTCGCTTGGATAAAATTTTCACCCATTTTTCAAAAACGGAGAAAATTTATCATGAGTTAAATTACGGAATGCTTTAGAAAGAGTAGAATTTTTTTAAATGTCACCTTGGTACTCAGCGTTCTACAACGGTTTTGGAAATCTCTTATGCTGCACGGTATTTCTGCTTTTCCTACATTAGGTTGTGATTAGGGGATTCACAGTTTGATATAAAAGTTTGAGGGAATTTAAGCCAACAAGCTAGTACTCAAATCATGCGGACTTATTACGGTTCGATGGAGATTTTGTTTTGCAATTAAAAAAACTCTATGACAACAGGCCGAGAAGCACTGTACAGCAATCCCATCCTTAGTTGGAATCACGAGTAATGTGCATATAATGAATCTCTAAGATATTCGAAAAGATAATTCAAACGAATACTAAACTGTTCACATTCACACCACTCTCATTTGAACTCTCATCCTCCTGTGCTGACGTAATTATTCTGGTGAGTCCCCACCAAACGAGGAGGCGTCGGACTCGAGTTCCACTCTAATTAGAACTCATCAGTAGTGCACATACTATGGTCGTGCCGGGGTTGGAACTCCGGACATCTGACATGCGAGGCGATCCGACCCCGGTACGACCATACTATATGCGCTGCTGATGAGTTCTAATTGGCGTAAGTCCGGTGGTCGCCCTGTTTGGTGTGGACTCATTAGAATGACTCATTAGGATGACAATTCAAATGAGAGTGATGTGAATGGGAACAGTACATACCCCACAAACCAGCACAAGAATACTCATTTTTTGGGCCACGAGCGGTTAAGAAGCAGTGTCTAACTGGACAGAATATAGCGCCATTCATTCTTCATCCAATCAATCACGTGATTTCGTGTTCACTTTCGGTTTGCCCCGAATTCACCCAGTCTATGTGGGTCAACCACATGATGCTATCCAGACGTTGCAACTCGTTAGTTTGTTGCCGACAGTCTGACAGTTCAGTGTAAGGCTGAATTGATGGTCTGAGAAATGGTGTCCAACTAAACGATTGAGGGAAATTTCCTTCCCCGTTTAAGTTCTCCTAATAAAACGGAGGTAGTTACTTAAGGCAGATACATGAGATAGGGACTTCTTAGACTGACAAATGATAGATAAACGAACAAGAGGAAGAAAGGACGAAGTTAAACCGGACTCACACGTCTTCTAGCGGAACTCAGGATTCGACATGAATATCGATTGGTTAAATTGTTCAAAACGATAAGCTACTAGGTTTGTGAGGAAATTCGATTCATAATGAGAAAGTTGGATGTTCTGACTCTGTTAATTCCAACTAAAACGTCTACAATGTCCCCTTTTACGTCTGTTTCAAAGGTAACCGGGTTGGCTGGTCATTCTGGGACATCTTCCGGCAAAAGTCTGTAAAAATATCCCTGAGATAACGTCTCAGCGCAAAATTAATCATCAAAATAATTGGGTTCACTGTTTTAAAGAATGTTTGGTTAGGTTTACTGTATTACTCATTACAGCCAGGAGTAGAAGTTAATGCTGAAAGCACTTTTGGAGTAGGGTGAACACCAGTTGCAGCGGTTACAATACCAAATTGTTTGACCTAAGCGAATAAGTGAAATTTGGATTTTGTTGAGATGTGGTCAAAGCTGAAGTAGAACTTCCAGAAGCATTGGAGGTGTTGTGAATATGAATGGTTACCAGTGCTTTACCGCACAACTTTTGGGTCAAATTTTGCCATGTGAGTTTACTGTCCGCTAAGTACTTTCTCGCGCTTTTTACTGGTTCAGTGAAGAATGAATAAACATCCAGGTATTACTGTGATAAATGGGGGCTAGATGCAACTTAATACAAGTGACTTCAAAGACGCAGGAGATGAAAGACGTAAGATTTTGATAATGCTTCATTGAGAGTTGATGCACTTGGAAATTCAGAAAGACAAAATACGGCCACCAGTTTACTAAACAAGGTGTGCCTCAGAACCGGTCTCATTATGTCCAAAATGAACACAAACATCAACTCTTACTGTAAATTCTGAAGAAAAAAACTACTTTTTTCAACCTAAACCGTTTACATCTGAACTGCTTCTCAAATCTGTTACCTTGAAAGATCATGATACACAATATTTGACAGGTCAGCTAAATCCGTGGAACAAAATGTCAATGGTAGCTTTCAAAGTTCTTTTTCGGAGGTGGTCTTATGGTGTATCACATAAGGCTTGTTAAAGTACCGCTTGAATCCAACTCTTTATTTGCTATCAAAGTCGCTTTAGCCCGTCCTCTAGGCTTTTTGGTTGTAGAGCTACAAAGCTCTTTGTGGGATAAATTCGCGCCTGTTTTTTTCATGTTAATCTGAACTCAAGTTTGGACGTTCCTTACTACTGTTTTTCTGCGCGTCCCAAACTATACCGTGTAAATCGAATGCCAAAAATAAAGCTACAAAAATTGTCGAGGTCACGGTTGTCAATATTAAATTAAAAACTAGTATATTTGAAATTGCAGTCACTGTCAAGTTCTCCTGTTTTCTCATCCATATTTCTATTAGTTGACAGACGAAACCAAAGTTAGACTGCAGAATCACCAGTCGATCAGGGAATGACCGGGAAAATCCTCACAGAGGAATGAATAATGAAGTGAGTCCAAGTTGTTAGATACACAACGAAATCCAGGTGAGAGCTTACATCCGAGCAATGCGAAATTACGGGTGGTTGGAATCAGAGAGTCTATGGTCCGCGTATTCCAATTCCATAAATTGATGGACAGACACTAAATTCCGGCTCAAATTTTGGCAAAAGACTTAGTGCTGAAAGGTGAACAAACAACTAGGACCTGTACAACCCACAATATCTCTTCACTCGACAGCCAAGAACCACTAAATTAAAAAGAGGCCATAAAAAGAGCTAGAAGATTTCGAGAAATACACTCATTTGCAAATCATTTTTGTTTTCATGAGGAACTGCGCCTAGCTGATGAGCCCCAAAAAGGGCGAAGCCGTTCGTGGGTTGTCGGAGAGATTTCAGCAACCTTGCGAGTAGTTTCCTTCATGATGAGAGAAGATTTGTATGCTTGAGCAACTGAGCTTAAAGGCACTTAAGGTAAGCGAGGGAATTTTTCGATTCTGGAGCAGCATTTGTGCCATGCATCTGAAAGAGCGCATTTCATCGGTCTGTATTCGAATCATGCTTTTCTACTACAAATGCATCCTTCAAAAAAAGAACAAGCCAGTAAATCTCTGCGTAGTTGATCAGTTGGATATAAAGTCCTCGCCCGTAGAAATCGCTAACTTGGACTCCATCGTGTTTTTGTATACGTGATGTGAAATTCAAGGTTTTTCTTTTCTTTCCTATGTTCTTCAGGGTACCTGTCGGAGCAAATATTCGATGCACAAAGAAATATGGTAACTATGGTAATACAAAATATCATTCCAACTCACCATATATGTCAGATAAGATATTTTTGGCAGTGACTGATTGATTACGAATTTGAATGCAACTGAAGTAAGGAAAAGAGTGAATGAAAGTTGGAGACGGTTTTCCGGTCGCTCTGGTGGAACTGCGAATGTTGCGAAAGACAGTCCGGTGATGAAGAACTGAAATAAGAAAGGAGTTAAAGATATTCAATGTCGGATGATGTCCTATCTAATTAGAGGTAAAATCTTAACCTTACCAGTTGTTCAGCAGCGTAAACCGTACGGCAATGGGCATATCAAATAACGTTTCATTGCTTAGAAAGTTACAAAAAGCGGCCCAGGAGGTGTCTTAATGTCAGGAGCAATTCCTGATTGGCCTGGCTTAGGTGCCACTAGCAACAACAATCAGCAGATACCTACCGGTCGTGGGTTATCTGACTCATGCGACCCATGCTTTCAGTACTTCGCTCGATGACTCAAACCAAAAGTTTTTGAACCTCACCAGCTAGTCTGCCTATGCTCTTTGGGGGTGAGAACAAGCCCTTAGTTTACCTGCTGCCCCCATTATCTGACTGATGAGTGCTTAGTTGCTCACAGACTGAAAAAGTTGCTATATGTCAGTACTAATAATTTGGAAGTGATGAGTTAACATGAAATCTCTGCATATACAATTTCTTTTCTGCTAGGGATATTGTTCAGGCGTTGGGCAAGGTATAGTTGTTCCAAAAAACTAAAAAGTGAGCACAGTGGTTGTAATGCGGTTGTAGTAACTTTGCAGGCTTAACTCACTAAAATGAATTGCACGTTGAGAACAACATTCAGGCAGTTACAGAGCAAAACTGAGCGCTGTTTGATGTGAGCAGACAAAAGTAAGGGGTTTGTATCGGCCTTTCATTTTTTACTTAGGTTAGCTTCGGTTCACAATGTTCCGTACTATACGAAGTTGGCAAGTCAGCTATCGCGTTGTCAAAGATTTGGCCGCCTGATAACTCCTAAAAGTGAAAACAGATCCAACTTTACCTTTTTTTATCCGCTAATGATTTACCGACATCTCACTGACAGATGGCTGTGATTGTAAACAGCCATTCCCAGCAAACAAAAACGCAGTCACTGCGGGTTCAGTTTGTTCCGCCATTTAGCCGACTTGTTCGAAAGTCCCCCAGATTATGGCACGCCTAGGCTCACAAATTGGAAGTTATCAATCTTTTCCGCTACACCTTATTTTGTGCTCCTGTTACTGATTTGATAAGACCGATATCGGCGACCATATAGAAGTTAAGTTGGAATTATTCTTTCTTTTTTTGACAGAGGCCGATCTAGAATCTTAAACAGTTTCACAACCCACAGTTCATCATAGTACTCCCGACCAAATTTGTTTCATATCACCTGGTACCAAGTATCTACGTCAATTTATACCTATATGGAAAGGAAGTTGAAATCTCTGTGATCCACAAGGGTAATAAAACGATTACCTACGAGCTGATCTACAAGACACTACGTGAAGTCAGCTTACCATAATAAGAAACACATTCCAGTAGAAGTAGCCAGGTCGTCGAGCCGCGCGACACGTGACTGATATGCAAGGGTGATGCTGACTGGAGTTGGTGTACTCCTGCGTGGCGGATCTTCGGGTGACCTCAATATGTTCGTGCAATCGCCATTCCTACACGGAAGAGTGAGGTATTTGAGTCCTGGACAAATACTCGGAGTTTCGCCATTTGTTTAACCATCTTATATGGACGGCCTTGTGGTAAGCCCCCGGCACCATATTTTTGAAGCTGTTTGGCTTGAGGACGTTAGGCGAGGAAACTTGGAGGATAATCTGATATACTGAACGAACTGCCTTAACAAAGAGAACTCCAATCGGTGTCAAAAACGTTAGGCATTATGATAAGCGGCTATGTAAGGAAGTTGATGTAAAGGTCGTGTACGCATACGCTACAGGCGACAGCTGACTTGTGCCCAACATACACAGACCAGTTGTTTAAAATATGTATATGATGCTAAAACGAGACAGGTCGACTGGAGGTTACTGAATCTGAACGATACTTTCACGACCGTTTCGCATTAACCGAATAATTTGATTTTGTATGGGACCTTCTAGTGGTGGCGTCTGGAAAATCACAGGCATCCAGACGGGACAACACATGTGAGCAGGTAAAATTCCCCTAGCTTCCGTCCTGAAATAAAGGTAAAAAACGCAGCACGAACGACTGTTACTTTCGGACTTCTGATTGAACTAAATCATTCAAGGCAGGTAACTTTATTTCATCGATAGGTATCTTCAATTCCTTGTTTACCGCATGGTGCAATCCATAAAAATTTTGTATAGTAAAGGGTGTCGGTCAAGCAAGCACATCAGATAATCGCGCAACTGTTCTGCTTGGAAGAATTGGATCACAAAGCTATGAACACTATAAGGATCAGCCATAAATATAGCTGGCCCGACAACAAACGCTGTTTTTGTTCGGTCGATGATACAACCCCATGTTTTGTGTGCCCAAGTGTTCTATCTGCCTAGGAGCGGGCAACGTCAAGTGACGTCAAGTCACACGCATGTACCGAACATGTAGCCTGTCAGCCGGACAGTGCATCACCCTTTACTTAGCAAGCTGGCTAACTGATAACGAGGTGAGGATCGGTTTTGAATAACATTCGGTGTGAGCAAAGTTTGACAAACCGGTGAGGTGGACCTACATGCTTCTTGTCATCTTTGGGGAAATACTTTCAAACGTCACTTCCCCTGCAGAATGAACTGACGGTCCAGTCGCTTGAACGGTCTCTGCGAATATTGCGAATTTTTGGGTGCATTCGTTTACAGAACAGAAATTGGTGAATTTCCACACAGAAAAAGGGGGACAAATTGTGAGAGCGTAACGGCTTTAGATCGTCAATGGTGCCTATTTTGTATAAACGCCCAAAAGTTTATTTTCAGTTAAACGGTACCAACTACGAAATATAGGTTTCTAGCAGGAAAATGCAGTGTGAAAGCTTTTGTCATCAACCGGTCCCATGGTTTTCACTCATTTTTCATATCTTCCCAAGTTTGCTGTACCGTCCAGTTCACTGAGAATAGGTATTCTAAGCCAATTTTCCAACCCCGAGGTGAATTTATATCCCCTGCCTTCCAAACTCATCTGCTAATGACGTGTCCAAGGGCGAAACAGACTGTTCAATGAGCTCAAAATCGAGCAAAATTGATAATGGGCCTCAGGTTGGTTTCCACCAACCTTATCACTAGTGTACTATATATGGGAGACAAGATGATTCAACATTTCAACCTTTTATCCAAGGGAAATTTGAAAATCCATTTATGTTTCTTAGCCGGAGCAAAATTCCATTGTCCTCCTGAAGAGAGAAACGCAATTCTACTGCATCACAAATTGCAGTGGCCCCTTATGTACGCTGCTTGATATACTGGTTTCCACTTTCTTCACATCTCTATCCACCAGCCAAGTCGTCCCCATTCAATCAAAACAGATGTGTGCTTCGATTAGCTGTGATAACGAAATGGCTACATCACATTGGTTGCATGTTTTTCATCTTACCATCTGACAATTAGTGTGCCACGGAAAATTAAACGGTAAGCTGTTAAACACGGAACCAGAATAAGGTTACTCTAATGCACTCACCTGTTGGTCCACAAGGGTCTGAACGTTGATCGCACACAATTCATTTTTATCCGGTACAAGCGCAACTTCCGTATCTGGTCGCTCGGATGTCAGTGTGATTGTGAGGTCCTGAAATGAGTGAGAAGTAGCCAGGAACTTGATCAAATGCGTAACACACGTTGACTGAAAGTAACTGACGATTTTTGTTAATCCGATGAGTATATAACAAGAAATCCTTAAACCTCGATCTTTCGATATGTCGAAAATAGGAGAAAGTGAAAACCTCAACACGAGTTATGCTTTGTTCTAGCACTTTAAAGCATCACTATCTGCGTGCTACGGCAAAATGTTTCACTAAATTGAATGTCACAATTGGGACACACTCTTTCAGACGAGATATACAGAGTTGAGACACATTTCCGACGGATAGGTTTCG
>NW_008751721.1:709450-749275 GCF_000715545.1 Opisthorchis viverrini | reverse complement strand
CTGCTACGGCAAAATGTTTCCCTAAACTGAATGTCACAATTGGGACACTCTCTTTCAGACGAGATATACAGAGTTGAGACACATTTCCGACGGATAGGTTTCGTGAAACGAATTCTGCTAATAAGCTAGCTGGACTTGGATCAAAACACCTTCCCATCACAAACTGCATGACCTTCACATATCTTTGTGATCGGTGGACCGTAGAATACCGACAATCAAGTCACGCGCTTCTGTACACATGCGGTTTTATTGCCCAGTTGATTCAGCCAGTATTATAGACAAATGCAGATTTCACACATAAAGACTTTTACAATTTGTCACAAAAAATGGGCCGAAAGTAACGAATCATGTTGAAAGAGGTTTAAATTCAAAACGTTCTCTGACGTTTCATAAAGTTGGCTGAAATTCGGGAATCGTCTAACGTCGACCAAAGTATAGCAGATTTCATCAGACATTATATATTAAAATTGTGGAAACCGAATACCAGCAAGAAGTCATTTTTGCAAGCGACAGTTCACTTGGATCCGGTGTAAATAGGATCATGTGTGGGTTACGGTAAATTCAGAAATAGATGCACGATAAACTCACATAAGTTTATGTTCTTGAGGGAACGCACTATTCATAGAGCTCGGCAGTCCACAACAGGTGTAACCCTTCTTGGAGCTCATTACCTATGTGCAGTAGCTGAATTTCGTCAACATTTTGTTCCGCGTGAACCTCATACAAGTTTACTAGAATTATTTAACACCTGGCCGACTCAAACAAAGCCTTTAAATTTAATTGTCATTTAGTTGAATCAAAACACTACTCAACGTACCTGTACGTCAAGAGGAAAATCGTTTAATTCCAGAGTTTCCAGAAAGATGCCACGCAGACGTCGACGTTCGACAATATATATTTCGTTGTTGTCTCCCGTATGCGTGTTGATCCAGTGTTGGTCTTTGGACTCGTTTAAGATGTTATCAATCAGAATTAGAGGATTCCAGCATCGCTGAAGGTCTATTTTCCGAAGTTCCTAAAATAAGAAAGAGTAATCGCGTTACAATTCGAGTAAACCTTCACTAGTATACCTATTACTGCTTAGCTTGAACTGGTCTCTTGATGTGACGACTTTTGGCCTCATGGCTATCTGGCACATGAGGCATTATGTTATTGACTGCTTGTGCTCAGCGCACACCGTGACAAATCAGATTATTTCCCAACTGGGTTAGTAGCGTCCTTCAGTTCCCCGGATAAACACGGAGCTATGGTCCATGTTTCTACATTCTGTATAGTCCGGTTCAGACAAACAGATGATCAGTTTCAATCCTGAAACAATAGATACCAGCGCACCAATAATCAAACTGCCCCAATGCGAAAGATCGCACAAAACACTCATAGGTTGTCCGGGGAAGTGAGTTATATATAGCAGAATATACATCCAGAATAAAAAAATAAATTTTAAGAGCACGTAAAAATCGGTCTCGAAAAGTCAGTGTTATCGTAGAGCTAATGCTGCCAACGGAAAAATTAAAACATCGACGAGATCATGTAGCAGTTTGAACCAATGGCAAGGGTATTCTAACATCACATTCACAGGTTTAGAATTTGCTTATACTTATCGCACATGAACTGCATTTTGTGTTCCTCTGAGGCGTGCCGAATGGTCACATAAGTTTCACCCGTGGATATGGCGTGTATACCTCCAATACAGTTTCCTTTCAATGTGTCGCATATGTGGGAAAATTCTTCACGCCGCTGGTTATCAAGCTTGTGTAATAATTTTCGACATATCAACAAGGCATCAGTTCAAACAAGGCGTGATGTACAATAAGTAGGCATTATTTGGGCTAGAAAGCAGCTGTTTGAGAAAAATGTCTGTACCTTCCAAAATAAATAGGAACAATCCACCAAATCAGCAGACATTCATTACCAACTTGCAAACAGATATGGCCGGAGTTATATGACACGATCACAAATTAGGTAGTTGCCGTTTCCAGCTTGTTGTTTATCATATATTCTTGGTCGGCGGATTGTTGTGTATCCGTGCTAAACTAGTGTTCTGGTAACTTTTGACTACTGGAGCTGTAGCAGGTTGTCTAAACTCTGCACGATGTTCTTTCATTGCCAGCGTTATATAAGGCTTTGAGCATCCTGAAATGCTGGTGGGTAAATAGTTTTTCCCAAAACTGTCATAGTTTAGTTAAAAACCTCATTTATTTCCTTAAAGGAGACTACTCACAAGGTTGCTGCAAACTCTCCAGCAGCCTTGTGAGTAGTCTCCTTTATGAAAATATACTGCGATATCTCGAATATCGTGCCAACTGAATCATGGAACGGCCTGTGTGCAGCATTTAGTTGTAGAATATCATAAACGAGATATTCAGTTGAGTCTCTCGTGGAAACAAAATTGATTTGCAAATGAGTGTATTTCTCATTTATTTCCTGTAACTTTTTATCACACCGAATACTTCAGTTGTTGTACTGATAACGAAAACCCAAACAGGTTGATATTTCCTTCGCCATTCACAAACGGTCCAAGCAGCTAAAGTTGAAACAAACGAAGCTATGAAGAGTACATGAATGGAATAGTTGTCCTGCTCAATAAAGCAAAAAACAAATGCTACTGTTTTTCTTGTCGTTCCACATTTGAACTAGTGAAGTAGCAGAAAGCCGTAATCATGAGCTTCACCACTTTGGCTCAGCTGCTTTTAAATACCTTTCCAATGTCTGCTTAGGCCCTTTTGGATGATCCGTAAAACAGATCAATCAAATTGCTTGAAAGAACGACACATTATTTCACAATAGCCCCCTCTTTACGTTCTCGATCCGGCTAGGAAATGCCAGTGAGCTTCTGATACTCAATCCCCGAATAAGTGTCTTCTAAATCACCGTAGATCATTGAAAATCAGCCTAAGTAACACCAATGACAAATTAGTCCACAAACACTCATGCAGTAAATGACGAAATTCTTAACACTTTTGCGAAATCAATCCTCGGAGTTGTTCCTATCCACACGTAATCAATCCAACCGAGCCAAGTCAAGTTGGAATTAGTCGCTGTTCTGTTTTTGTTACAGCCCTGATGTGGTCAAGAGGACAAGTTTGCACTAATTGTATAACCACCATAAATGATATTTTGCTTATCTTTTTACTTGATATGCTATTTCTATTGCGTTAGTATCTTTTGCTGAGTGGCTTGAGTTGTATACCAGTAAGTATTTCTTCCAACAATCCTTACTGTAAAAAGGGTTTTTTGGTGCCAGCTTAAAACAAAGTAACAGAGTCAAAGGTTTGAAAAAAACGGTTCCTCCGGAGAGGTTATTGCCAGAATTTGATAACGCAGTGAGAACACACACTAAACTTGGCTTTCGTTTGGAAATAATAACGCACAACTCCGTTCCTAATCACATTTATACTTTTTGAGGCATAGTATTTAGGTGAAATTAAATTATACAAAACTTAGATTTTGTCAGTATCTTTCAAGGATCTAATAAACAATAGGACTTGGGGTTCCTGTTTATGTGGTGCACAAATTTTTGGCGTCCTTACCTGAGCCAAAGTCACCTTGATCCTATATTTGTTTAATCATTATTCAGGCATTCATAACCACAGAGACTGCGCTTATAGGAGACAATGTTATGACGGATGGGGCGGGTGGCTTCGATGTGAAAGTCGAAAAAAGCGAAACTATTCGTCGATATTGAAGTGTTTACAGCACACAGAAAAACAAACAGAGAATCACGAGGTTGGTCAATAAAACCCTACTGAATCTAAAGTAGAAATGTTTGTGTTTAAGTAGTAGTAGTGTAATGTCAAGAAGTAATTGTTCGTGGACAAACTAGAATTCACTATCAGACTGCTGCATAGTAGCCAGTTCCATGTAGGATCCGATAAGGGTCGAAATCTGTATAAACTAGCAATTTCTTGGGGGTTTTTGTAGACAAAAATTTGGAAACCACACGTCCAGCTAACTTCATTGGGCACAGTTCCAAAATGCTCATCAGTGTTCGGACCATCTCAGAGTTGAAGTTCTGAGAGCGGTTCAAACGTGCATTCCATTCCAAACTGCCGATCAGGAAAACTTCAGCAGTATACTTTGCGTTTTCAAGATCAGATTTCTCGACAGCATTAACTTATATGGGATTAGCACTTATTCTGGATTTTTACCGCGGAAGCACTCACTCATCGTGAGTCTTCACGAATCAAGGGCAGTTATCAATTTTCTAATTTTGGTTTATTCCTCAGTGAGTACACTGTTCCTCAATCCTTAAATTGTGTGATTCTCTGCACTCTCTGGATTAATTTACTGGTTGGAGTCTATTAGGATCTTCAGTTACGTAGCCACAGTGATCCTACATAATTCCAAACATTGTTTTCTGGGATCAAAAGCGGCACTACATGATTCTGGATTCCACAACAGTATCACATCAAAATATGGAAAAAACTTTGTTTCGTGGGTGGCCCATGCTATGGAACAACCGCCATAAATGTCGTTTCCGGTATACTCACTTTATTTCCAGAATCTTCTTCAATGTCGTCCGAAAATTGGGGTGACCTGGCAACTTTTAAAGCTACATGATAAATTACAACACGCCTCGGGACTCACTTTGCTACGTGAGTCAGGTTACCAGTCAACCGACTGATCACCTAAAACAAACACATGAGATTGGCGTTATTGCTCCGGAAACGTATTCTCAACAGTGCTTTCCCCATCCACCAGAAAATTATCGTTTAGACCATACCTACCGAGTTGATGGAATCGAATTTCCTTGAAAATTGGTACCAACGTGTTCCGCGGTGAACAAACAGCTGTTGTTACTTCGAAAATCCGTTGGAATGATTCGGCTTCTTTTGTTGATATGGTAAAGTGTATATTTCCAACATCGCAGACGAAGAAACGAAAGTAACATTTTAATGCCTCTAGTCTTGTGCCGTCAAGGTCCAATTTCCCAGTTCATGAGGAACGATGTTGCCGACAAAAATCAAAAGGCTGCCGATGATAAATACTTACCTCCTCACTTTTTCCATCCAGCCGCGGTTCACGCCATTTTGCCTGAATAAAAGCATCTGCGTGATAGATCTCCTTCAGTGTGTCGATTTCGCCAATCTTCAGAAAAACTACACGAACTTCCACGACCACCTGCAGATTTAAAATGAAGCAAAAATATGAATCTTGCTGAATAAGCTTATTAAGGATGGCAAAGAATAGTTTCATGGCTAACCTACATTTTCACGGAACTGATGAGTTCAAAGCCTTACAGGAAGATTGGTCAAAATTCGACACCTTATTGCCACTTTGACTCCGGTTAGACGATTTAAGTTTTGTTCTTAGGCCAGAATTTATTCTCGAAGGAAACTGCTCATAAGTTCGAAAGTTCGCAGCCGGTATGGCTCGTATTGGGGGCTCGTCAAGTGGGTGGAGTCTCCATGTTTCCCTCATCCTTACATGCTAACTTAATCCAATTTTACTGCAAAATTAAACCACGCGTAACTACGTGCACACTAATTTTTACACAATGTTGTTTTCGATAGCAGACTCAGATGAATCCCAGCTGATTAGCTCGTCTGATGACTGAATGTGCTGCACACTGATCGCGTAATGTTTCATTTGCACATTATTCGAGATATCGCTGTATATTTCCTATAAGGTTCGAGTGGATCATAAGGTTAACAGAAACTCGATGGATGCACCACCTGACGAAACTCACAAAGTGCTGAATCTGTCGTGGGCTGAAGAAGAGTATTCAGCAAAATTATGAAAAGCATCTTTCAATAAAATACACTGCGATTCCTCGAATATCGTGCCAACCGAAACGTGAGACGGACTATATTGAGACTAGCATAAAGGAGAGGTTCAGTTGGAACTCAGCTGTTTTTGGGGTTAAAGCGGAAATGAAAATGAGTGATTGTCAGAACACATCCTTTGACTTATTGAACCTAGAGGGTGAAACGACCTGCACATGATAGTCAGCGACCTTTGGTTCATTATAGTTTGGTTTATGAGTGAAACAAGAATCCACTTCAGTAATCCTTATTTAGATGGAACCGGTCGTAATTGTTATTGATTACTCATTGAGAGAGGCATCTCCTGGTTCGAGGATATCAGTCATGTTTTTATAATCATTTTCGACTTGATTTGGCTCTGACATTTCCCACATTTTAGGGCTAACCTGCTCAGATGCGAGCCAACTGAGACAACTTAATAGTAGTTATTTAGTCAAGACATAAATCACTGGAAAAGACAGTGACATTACTGTTTGAGGGGTTGTTAGATACTAAGTACACCGACGAACAGTCTGATCCCGCAACCAGTCGGAACTAACTAAAAAATGAAAGGTTCTCGAATGGAGCTGAAGCTTTCTTTGAATTAAGTGATATGTCCAGCATGTGGAAGAGGAACTGGCAACCCACTGCAGCTTCGATTTATGTTATTAACACGAGGAGGCCTGAATCGATCAACATCTCAAGTGTTCAAATTTTGCAACCAATCTTAACAAACGAGATTTCACGAGACTATTTAACGGGTACAGCCAGTCAGATGTCGAGATAAGAACAGTAATACGATGTTCTCCGGAAAAAATAACCAAATTATGAAATTACATTGGACTGCGAAACCTACTGAAGTAGGCCACTACCAAGACAGATGTACTGAGTGCTTATTCTTAGTGGGTGATATGAATACAACAGGCGTTTATCAAACTAATACTCTATCGCAAACCCACAGATCAGTTACCGCCTATCCCACATAACCTGGAAAAATAGAGTTTAGGCAAACCGATCGGCTTAATCAAGCTTCCCATCTCAGGCCAGAACCTCTCAGGTTGCAGCAACAATAACTCCCAATCAAATAGACCTCGTGGAAAATCACTGGAGCGTTTATGGTTCTGACAACAAATGGGTCAGTCCGAAATGAATGATTGCAGGCATAGTGGATACTATTAGAAGGAATAATAAGCTGGCCGTTAAATGGTTCAACATGTTATATGGTTCGTTGACACAACCATACGGGCACCTAGTAGGGTACCAATAGGGCATCGTCCTTATTAAACAACCCTTAACGCTTTTCAAGAACGATAATGATAGACGAGAGGGGAGTTTCAGTGAAATAAAGCTTTGAGAAAACCCATAACCGAGATTGCGGAGTTTACATAACTAAAAATTATGTGACACTAAGTTGCGGAACCTGAAAAAAATGACAACCATTTCACAAACTATACATTTTGTCTAGAGGCGAATTCACTTCTTCTACTACTCATAGGGTTGCTGAAAATTCTTTGAACAATCCTTCGGAAAACATATGTATGAACCCTGTTAGAGGTGGAACGTAATCGGGTGGAGGGTATTTTGTTAGTATTTTCTCGATACTAATTTCTAACCCATTACATTGGTAATAACATAGTTCACAGTGGTGCCGGCGGTTGCACTCCTTTTTTCGCAGCAATCAGTTTCGTTTTTCTGGCCATGGTTGGATTAATTTTAGTTTCCACATGCACATGTTCTATATAGTAGATGCCTTGTTGCTGCTAATGTATGTTATTCTCATTGTAGGTGTGCTGAAATAACAGATTAAACAGAAACAGACTCTGAGCTTCTCTACATTCTGATAGCGAACAATGCATGGTTGGATGTCGACCTATAAACGCTAGGCTACGAAAGCCCCATGCCAGCAGATACAATCGGTTTGCGGGGTAGCCGTATCTGGCAAACGCGTAAAATCAGCTTGTGGCCGGGCTTTTTCAGAGTAAGGTGAGCTCAACTGGGGGTTCTTCCCTTTGGCAAGTATCTTGATTAGGTTAAGCCAAACTGAAGCTGCCAAAAGATGTTCCCTTACCTTCTTTAAACTTCCTCTTCCCAGAGGTGCTAATTAGATAAGGGGTAATCAATATGGGAATAAGCTTCAGTCAATCCACTTAAAAACATTTAATCAATCTTTGATAGAGGAATGGAAAACTAATAGAAAGCACAAGCTTTCTGTTTTCTGGCTCCCACTCTACCCAGTCTATTTTTAAAGCTGTAACCATCATGACGTCTGGGGCGAATTCGCACATAACAATCAAGGCAAACACCTGCATAGCAAAAGGAAAATATCGCAAAAAAGTGGATTGGGCAATAAAACTGAGAGCCTCTATAGCAGAAGAATGGAAGAATGATAGCACATAAATCCAGAATATCAGGCACGGTGGTGCAAAAATGACCCATTGAGGAGAGTATGTTTTATTGTTTCACATTATTCGCGAAACCACCAGTATGTTTACATGCAGCATGATAACGAAGACGGTGTTGTATTCGGTGGCTTAAGACGTTTGTAGTGATTATCAGTATGTCTTCTCTGGGATGTATCCACAATTTAGAATAGTTCAAAGGGGCAAAACTCAAATTCAGTGCCTCTACTCTACGCTTTGGATACTCCAAAAGAATCGAAACATTGAAAGAAGGGGAGTTTTTACTAGAAATGCACTCATTTGTAAATAATTTTGGCTTTCACGAGACTCAACTGAATCTCTCGTTGATGATTTTCTAAAACTGGATGTGCTGCACACAGGCCGCCTCATGTTTCAGTTGGCACGATATTCGAGATATTGCAGTAGAATTTCATAAAAGAAACTAATAACAAGGTTGCTAAAAACTCTTCGACAGCCCACGACCGGTTTCGCCCTTCTTGGGGCTCCCATAGGAACCTACTTACAAGGTTGCTGAAAACTCTTCGACAGCCCACAACCGATTACGCCCTTCTAGGTGCTTGTCAGGTAGGCTCAGTGCCCTGGTTTCCGTCAACCCTATGTCCTACTTGAACCCAAATTGGACCGTTTTCGAGATTCAGTTGAGTCTCTCGTGAAAACGAAATTGATTTACAAATGATTGTATTTTTCAAAAATAGTTCAATTTGGGTTCACGTGGAACATAAGGTTGACGGAAACTCGGGGACTGCGTCTACCTGATGAGCCCCAAGAAGGGCGAGACCGGTCGTGGATTGACCAAGAGTTATCAGCAACCTTGTAAGTAGTTTCCTTTATGAAAAAGGGGTTTGTTTAATTTAAAGTGATATGGATACAAAGTTCTGCAAATTCAACAACTACCTGCAAGTGATCAATATTTTTCAAGCTTTTCTTCAGACATCCGTGGAGCTTCCTGACTGGAAGGTCCTGACGGCTGAATCGACCGATCGACAGTGCCAGGATTGCCATTCGAGTAGTTAAGGAAACCAGCCAACTCATACCAGCGTGGATGTAAGAATTCAGATTGGTCCGGCTTGCGCTGGTGCGATAGTGGTCACATGATCGCCTCGCCTGTCAGCTCTCCGTAGTTCAAAACTTGACACGGTCAAAAATACGCGCCGGTGATGATTTCAAATAAGAAATTAACTCGAGTTCAGTGCATCACCCACTTATTGTAGACTCACCAAAATAATCACACTAGGACGAGAAGAGGCTGTACAAGCGAGACTAGCGTAGAACCAAAATTCTACAAATCTTGTAACCATCCGTGGCGAAGTACTTCTGAACGGATTCTTTCGTTTATGTTACAAACCTGTCAAAGCTTACAGTGCTCCTGCGTGTTTCCAATGATTGGCATGCACGAACTAGTCTGTTAACAGATGAGCAACACAATTGTGTACCGTTGCCAACCTCTTCGCCAGTCTTGATGTTTATCTTTGTTGCACTCAACGGTTGTTTGCTTTCACCCACAACAGCGAGTGCAGAACCACCGACAAACGTTTTGGCAAATGCTTTTTCCTCGTGCCTAATGCAAGAGCAAAACATACCTAGCTAGTTGCTTCCCGTCAGTCAGTCATTCCCATGTGTTTATCTCAGGCGTATTAGCAAATGTCAAAGGGCCATACGCACACAGAGTTAAGTTTTGGCACAAAATCAATTCTACGGTGTTGCCAAAATGACTGCATGGTGCTCGGGGTTGGTTACTTGAGTGAAGCACTGGGGGCGCGGGAATATGAAATCAGTCCGTGGTTGGGGTCCAAATAAACCGGTACTATCCGGCAGTAAATTACTGAGCGTTAACTTCACCTGTCAATCTGTCAAATATTTCAGTCCTTGTGAAACTAGCGGATTACGGTTCTGGAACTCCACGTTAACGGAAGTAAATACAGCCAAGTTAAGAACTTTCTAACTAAAAAAGTGTATTGAGACCGGAAAAATGCGCCCTTGGGATGTATTTGGTAAAATCTACGGGGATTTGGTAAACCGAAAAGGGATAAATGATGAAAGTAGTGAAAAGAGGTAAATGCGTCTATTGGCGCGGTTTTTTAATATAAGCACACCCAAGGGGTTTGAAGTATCATGGACCTCCTCCTGACTACTCCTATTATTATCGTTTATTGTTGAAGATCATGATCACTAACATAAAAGGTAAGTCCGAGTGACACGTGAGAAAGAGTGCACAGAAGAACTTGAGATGAAACAAAGGAGACGTTCCATTTGAAGGTGTGCCATGTTCACGGTGCATCTACTCGAATGTTTTTGCACGCCACCTGGATATTCAAAGCGCTGTGCGCAACCCATTCGTCTGTTTTTTGAACATCCTCTTTTTCACCGACCTCACAGATTGACAATTGGTCTCCAGGATAGTGTTCGAATGAAAATAGATCCGTTTTCTATATTTTATGCACTGCAAGGTTTGTCTGACTGCCTTTTGCTGAAGGTCATTCCGTTAATGGAAATGACTATACTCAAGTTGAGAGGTAGTGAGCTGACCATTCCATGATCTCATGTTCAAAGCTGTTTTCTGAGCTAAATCAAAGTCCGATTTTTAAAACCAAATGAGCTTTGTAATTTTTCCTTAGATTTCTGGCACAAAATGTAAGGATAAGAAGTTGTAGTTAGTGAATTATGGATATCGAACAGAAGATTTGATCAAGGCAGTCCATGCTTCTAGTGTTTTAATAACTGACTCACTCAACTAGGCTTGAACCGAGTACCCGATATTGTTTAACTGATCTGCACTATTCTGTGAGCTAGGGCTAATCTGATTGGTGTCAAAAATGAAGCTCAGCGTAGAGAACACTTCGGGTGGTATGAAGGGCCTTGTAGTCACAGTGCAGAGACGTGGCGTAATGTCCGGATTTCACGCTCAAAGGCCATATTGACTTCGACCAATCAGAATACGAGCAGCTGAGCCGACTGATCAAATCTGAAGGGCTTATCCCCTGAACTGGGTATATATAGAAACAACCACGACAAAGACAAACGCCGGCTCGCTAACCTACGGCCATAAAATCGGGCACTGTTTATTTCATCTTGGGTAGTGACTAATCACGTGTGGCTAAATTTCCAAGCTCAGCAGCAAAGTCAGCAGTCAGGAAAGAATGGAAACAGCGAAAAATGTAGGCTTGGAGCTGTCAGTTTCCGAAAGATCTCGTATGTGTAGAAGAGTGACGAACGGTGTTTGCACTGGCTTAGTGTGAAAAAGTGTATTACTTATGTGTGTTTTAACTGGTCTAATCACTATTTCCGGTTAGTACATGGGGTTAAATCACAGGCAAGTAGATCTCCGAAAAATAAAAACTATATGAGAAAGGCGCTTTCAATCAGTAAGAAAGAGCCAAGTAAGCAAAGTGGTTATTCTAGCGGTAGGTAGGCAATATATAATGTTGCACAAAAAAATCTATGGTAAAAGTGGTGTTCGTAGAGCACGGGCTTTAAAAAGAAAACGACGGCATGTCGCAATGTCTGTCTGTATGTTGTGGTCAGACGGAAGTAGATTTAGCAGGACCATTGTCCTGGAAGCAAATGATCGGTGGCGCCAACTTTCTCGCTGAGTGCCACTAACTAACTACTGATGACGGGTGTTTGATTCCACTTTGTCAATAATACCTAATCCATACGGGAGTGTTTGAATCTTTTGCTGGTCATTATTCCAGAGTGACGTTGAAATGTTTTTTACTGTTGACTTTAGGCAGTCTGCCCTGTCATCTCCTAATTCTATTCAACAGTTTATGCCACCAAGTTGTTTGAGTAACTGACAACAACCAGTCTTGTTGCTTTCCAATAAACCTTTCACAAATGGTAAGACCAATTGTTGTGTTACCGAATAAGAAAAACACTAAATTTTTGCGTTGACTAGGCTGACTAGTGTGGTGCACTTTGTAATTGGCTACATGCAAACAGTCACAGAAATGATGGCCATATTTTTGGCGGAACTATATTGGGTTTGTTTGTGTCAAATATCTTAAGATATCCACAGGAACTAACATTAATCGATCTTCCCCACGTGATCTCCCTGGGTATATTATCCTGACATGCTGAATGAAAAAACAAGCTTGAAGTATTAACCTTCTACCGCTGCTGCTACTGTATGTGGTTTATAAGCTCTGGCATGTGTAAAAAAAAAAAAAATAATCGATTGTTTTATGAACTGCAGCCAGTTGAATTTAGTTCTCTACTTATCCGTCTTTTCGTGCACGTGGTCAAACCTTTGAAGCAAAATGTTAGAACAGGTTGCGGACAACAGGGAGACACTAGTTCACCAAAATTGGTCATTTTTTTCGCTTTAGTTCTGTGTTGTTTCAACGATAAAGTGGGGAATGTTGACTCCAAGGCCATCGCCATCAGACTATCCTTCATATCACTACAAACGGGACTAACATGAAGATGGGACGCATTTTTGAGCGGAAATTCAGATCGTGTTCAAGTTGTAGGCCACTTGACTGTCGAGATGAAAGCCACTTGTAACTTATGAGTACTAAAAAACCCACCTCTAAATGGAAGTTCCAGTAGGGATTATTTCAAATCAGTTTAACGAACTTACCAGTGATGCAGCCTAGCACTTTTTTTGCCAAAATTTACACAAAGATCGTGAAATACTATTGCACGAAGGGGTTTGGTTACAAAATTTGCGTGCGCATTTGGGTGGTTGGCTGATTGTATTGATTGCGACCTACTGCCACTTGTCTACGCCGAACGACAAGAAATTTTCAGTTAGTGTGCAGCTTGCGGATACAAGTCCAGTGCATGCTCTAATCGATTGTTCAAAACCTGGTGGTCCATTTCGAGTCTGGCTGTCGTCTTCTCTGCAGGGTCGCTTCATTGCCAACTATAGATCAGAACACTAGTATGCAGATTTGCCCAGCCATCATGATTTCCTACCTTGGCAGCTAAATACAGTTATTCTCAGAGCAAAGATATCGCTGGGGACAGGTATATAGGAGTCCTGGCTTGCCTTACTGCTGGAACATGTGAAAAAAGCAGTAATCTTGGGTGCACTTCAGTAAGCAGTACTGCCTCGACAACTACGCCTGTCTTTAGCCTGTCTCTTCAACCGGTATGGTAGTTGCAAAAATGAGATGTTTAGGCGGGAGTTTACCTGCACTTGGAAGTCAGTACGTATCCAGACAATCATTGCGGATGGTGAGCTCGTGATCTGGCAAACATTTGGATGCCAGTTGTTGTGACTAAACGACCACAAAGTAGTGGGTTCTCAGTGTTGATCATCAATAGTTCTGTAATGAATGACTTCATATTGGCAGTCAGGCAATTTAACTCCATCTGAGTTCTTTAGAATTCCTCCATTTGGCTCTCTCTGGTGTCAAAGGCCTTACGTTACGCACGTCTTTTTTATTCAAGTTTAGTTGACTGCAATTAAGGTTGACTGGTAGAAAACCTCTGCTGCAGTGTGCCTTCATCGAGCATCCACTAGTTTGCATCGACAGCTGTCAAATACCGGCTTCGGTTTTATTTGGTAACGCATGGAATCATCTGCGTTAAGGAAGTCACCAATTAGGATGCTAGTGCTTCATGCCATCAGCTACATCGAAATACCCGAATAAACAAAATTGTGACAAAAACATGATCAACTCTAGGGATACTGGCGACTTTTCGGCATATTTCGAAGCGGCCCTCTTTTGGAGTGGACACCACTCACTCAATCATCATTCACTGTGACACCGCCTCACTGCCTGGTACACATCAAATCAAGGATGAGCCTCATTTGAAGTCGAATGAGGTTTGTCAGTTGAGCGTTTATTCAGAGAATTTTGTTAGTAGCGCAGATGGTACCTGGATACACCACATCATTCCGAACGTGACTTGAGTTCGTTGATAATTTAATCTCGGTTACTAAGTCCACGACGTTAGCCGGAACATCTTACAGTTAACTAAGAGCGGGGCTAAAACAGCTGGTGGATAAAATTATGCGCGACAAAATAACCCACTTTTTTGTGAAGCGATAAACCATTGCTTCTGGTTGTTCTTATCAAATGTTAGCTAGAGAATGGCAAATACCACTAGCTGCAACCGGCGTAGGTCCTACAGTCTGACGAACATCAGTGCAAGATCAAGTTGCGTATGACGCATGCAGAAATGGTGAATATGTATAGCATTTACTTCGGTCCTTATAATAAGCCACCCGAATGGAACTGACAATGTTCTATCCACTGTAGACAACATGCATTGTAATTTCTATCGGTCACCGCTGTCGAAGGAGCATTTTTGAGTCTTTTATGGTGCTTCTTAGATTGGACACTTTTTTCATCAAACGTGTATCCGTTTCTTCGGACGTTTTAAAGTGAAACAACTTAAAAAGTAGAATCACAGTATGCACCGATAACAGAAAACCGATTAGGACTAAAACCTTGTTTAGTGCACGACTATTGCCCCTCTAAATGCAAACATTCTAATATGTACGCATGAAGCCCTTGTTAAGCTAACCGCTGATGACCAGGTCGACTCAATTTGTGATCCAATGCTTTTTCACTAAATGACAATGAAATTCATTCAAAATATTTATGTGCATTTCTCTCGTTCACCAGTAAACTCTACGGCCGTTTATGCTTTTACCCGAGAAACACAAGGAGCATAACGTGAAATGCCCTGGTTAGTTCAGAACAGATCACTGAAGAAAACTGATTATCCCGGTGGAACAGTTCGAAGAGAGCTATAGTAGTATCTCTGCTTCTGTACTTTAACCTGATATTTTGGACTCTAACCAAATAAGGAACAATACCACGACAGTTTTATGACGGAAGAGGTCAAAGTAATTATGTTTAAAGGGAGAGTATTGTTTTGATGTATATGTGCACGAGAAACACAGCTCGGTTTGGAGTCGGTAATGGCAGTATCCTACGCATAAAACGTCGATTATCCGTCTTTAATCAGATTATGCTATGTGATACTACTTTTTGATAGATTTCAGAGGTGAACATTTCTGAACACACCAGTGACCACTAGCATCAGAGAGACAATCAAAAGTGTGTCTCTGAGTTTATTTGTGATCCTTTGTGCAGAATGAAGCCAAAATTTGAGTCTATGAAATTCCCCGTAACTCTCACGGAACTTTCTGTAAGAGTAGTGGTTGTTCACCAAATGCATGGCTTCGGGAAGAGTGGTTAGCTAACCATAACTCATTTTCACTAATCGGGAGTTTGCTAGTTTGAAAACTTCTAGATATATGGGGGGGTGAACTTTCAGTGAATTCCAAAATGGATACAAACTGTCAAAGGACGTTGATCGGCTTTCCAGAAGAGATGGATTTATTCAGAAAGCAGAGTTGACAGAAAAGAACAAATATACGCGTGAACTACTTCGGTCCAGTTTAACCAACCACCAGTTTTAGTGCCACAAATAAACAAAACGCGAAACTTCTGGTTGTGCTCTAAGTACACGGACAACCCACACTTATACGTTGAGTGATATCCGGTAATAGATGCAGTCTTTGAACCAAAGTGCGTGCGAGAACCATCCATGGAATTTGGGGTTGTAATAGAGGTGATCTTTTTTACCCGCAAGGCTTTTTCTGCCATCCCATGCAGAAAACATTGATTAGCTAAAGGATTTACTCAAAACATCGGTATTCAGTGTTGTAAAAATAGGCCATAAAAGTCCACAGTACTGAAATATATAAAGTAAAAGAAAGAGGAAGCTTCTAACTGATGACACAACTAATGTGACACAACCTACATTCCACAAAAACACGCACCGATAACATGTTTACGGTTAACACTGAGGGGGCATAAATATCTGTTATAACGCTTTCAATCTCCATGCGGCATTGGCGGTAAACGTTGCACGTGGTCCAAACTACCGGCATTAGTTCCCCTACAGCGCACAAAATATTTAATGCAGTGAACAGGGGAAGCTGTTTGAGGGACAAAGTGGTTTAGTGAAGGACGAAAATAGGAGAAAGAATTATCCACTTAACCCCACAGTGATGATGCCTTCTCTTTTGCTAACGAAACGCTTGCAACCCTACTATCGAGCTCCTCAAACAGAGTAACAACTATGGTTTACTGAAAGCTCAGCGCAAAACGTGTACCGATTAGCTGAGCTGGCTAGCAGCAATTGTTTTTCTGGTGGTCAGTTATCTACATTCCCATCAGCTGTATGAAAACAAGTACCTGTATTGATTTGAACTTGTGATAGCTCAATAGCTAGAGCGTTCACTTACTGACCGGAAGGTTCGTGGGGTGTATCGAGCAGTGATAACTCAACTGCTCCTGACAGTATCTCATCCATCAAACTTCCTCCGCGTGGCATGGTAGCAACGCACAAAAAGGGTGTCACAGCTGAACCATTGTCATTTATTAAAACGTGTTGTTTTGTTTCAGCCCACGGTCGAATGACATCGTATTGATGCTGAGATTTCATGCCAAAGTTTAAAAAATCGTGCAACTCGGCACCCAGAGACATTCAGTTTGCAGTCAAACCGTTCATATCAAAAGATACCGGTCAAAATGAACAAGGTAATAGAACTGCAAAAGTAAATTTTCGACGGATCTTACAGGACTCCGAAAACCTACACTTTCTATTTGGTTATTCAGTTTTAGTTTCCTTAGCAGACTTGCTTAACCTCAATTTCAGAGCACATAACATCCCGTCAAGCGTTAACTGCGTTAAATTTGCCCTTTTATTAAAGTATGCAGATATAAATGAGACCAACTCAGTCGTGCAGCCTGTCGGCGATTCTGTGCTGTGTTCAACCGTTGTGACAAAATGATTCAGTTAGGCGCGCGGTTTTTTTAATGTTGTTTGCATCCTTTGTTGAGTTTTTTGGTATTTACCAGGTGCGCAACCTAAGTTCGATTTTTAAAATGAAAGCTCACACGTGAATACTAGATGTTAGTTTTTGAACAGAAGCGGAACGTTGAGATATAAAATAGATGGATTTAGAACCAGGTCGACACGGTAGAACAGCTTGGTGAAATGCATCCGATCGTAGCCCCGACTGATAATCTCATAGGATCTAGCCGCATCAGGAGAAAGTAAGAAAATAAGTGGAAAAATACATATTGTGAATCGGATTTGAGCCGATACAGACAAAAGAGGACCGAGGCTAGAAGTTTATATACATACTGCAAATGTGGATGGCGGCTAAACATAAAGTTGCATGCTCTTAGCGATAAGCTTATTTGCGTGAGACTTTTAACAAGTGACGACGACCCTTTCACAAACAAATACTGACTTCCGACCATGCTTGCTTAATGTCGTTTGCTCTGTTAATGGTAGGTTTTTGGCTTAAACATCCTCAAATCAGTCTGAAACTAGACCGGATGTGAAAACGCACAAGAGCCCCAGACGAATCCAGCTCCAGTGAAAAAAACTAGACATCCATCATAGTCTGGGAAGAAATCAGAACCCCGACTAAGGACGAATAACTAAAATCAACCCTTGCTGCTCCAAGAACAAACGGAACGAAAAATGTTTTTGGGCAACAAAACAAACTTCATCGTCTTGTATGTATCCCGGTTTGGCGTCACAACAGCTAACTATTTGTCAAGTTCAACCTAATGGGATGAAACTAAGCTTAGATTTTACTATGTCTGTGAAAACAATTGTGTCTGGTCACACACCAGTAATATCATTATTAACAGTGCCAAATTGATCTGGATCTCTCTTACTGAAATGATGAACCATTGGCGATGTTACCAATTAACAGTGCCAAATTGATCTGGATCTCTGTTACTGAAATGATGAACCATTGGCGAGGCGATGATGGTTACAATGATGACAATGTTGGGCTGGAGGAGAAGGAGGATCTGTCAGAAGACGAATTCTGCTGTAAGTCTGCAATTTTCAGGGACGGTATGTAGTAGTTAAGCAATCTGGTATGTACCGATTTCCTCCTACAAGGAAACTACCCTCTTTTCTGACGCTCACTTCGACTGAGCTAAAGTTTTCGGACGGTTACTCACTTTTCAGTTAATTTTCGCGATGAATTTAGAACATTAGGATTATTGATAACCTGGGCCTCCCCAGAAAAAACTCAACCTTCCACTAGATACCAAAAAATTAGATGCACACTGATAGCGCCGAACATCTATCGGTTTTGATATGGCTATCGATTTTTCGGCATCTGGGTCAATTGACATCAAATCATGTATCTACGAGTATGTGAACGTGTGTGCACTTGTGTTTGGGGCAGAATCGCAGTAAATCACAGGTGAACTGTATCCACTGTAAACTATTCACAGGGATACGGAAATCGATCTCACAGATATCTACTCTGTGACATCAAAATCGCCTTTGGGTTCTTCGTCTAGCAATTCTTTAATCATCTATCAGTAGGTGGATAGTGGTAAAGCTTGTGGCGAAAACTTTCTTTGAGGGGTAGCTAAACAACAAAGTCTTTCTGGATTTGAGCATCAAAGACTTCAGAATTATATTCCTATGTATGAACACACTAACCACTCTGTCAAATGATATTCAAGAGGTTTGTGTTTCTGACGGTTTCAAAGATGGAAATACCCGGCTATACACCAGTGGGAAAACTTTTGGTGTTAGTGCACCCATGGCAAATTCAGAAGTGGGCATCATTTTAAAGCAGAAGTTTGTGGACCCAAAGGCCGACTACAAAAGGACGTTGACTTTGTGTACAATACCGTAAATGTGAGCTGCACTACTGAGATGTCTTATATGATTATATGAGCTATGAACAATAAACTAACGGCTGCCCAAGAATTAACATCCCTATTGAGGGTCAGCCGACTGGCTGTGACCGCTTTTCAAGGCTGATTCCATTTTGTAAATGGAGCCAGTCCATGTTAAATAAACGGGAAGCATGGTACAACAGCTTCGTTCTTGTTTGGAACCATTAGCAGTGCATATCTCGCGGAAATTCGGGTAGTATAGAATACTTTGCTGTCTAGCTACAAGTGGACGGTTGATGGTATGATTAACTTTCACTCAGACAAGAGATAGCGTTATGCTCTTCTTAAAGACGGAATCCCCATATACTGACTGCCTTCTAGAATAAGATTTTACAAGTGGAATCTTCGCTGAGCTTGCAAAGCGATACTCATGGTTAAAAGGTTAGATTTACCGAGATTTGTTACTATCGGACCGCTGCAAGTAAAGGTATTGATGAAAAGTTGGCGGGAATGAATTCCCGTGGTTTGGATGCGACGGCAAAACAAAAAAAGATGATGCGAGATTTGTTACTATCGGACCGCTGCAAGTTAAGGTATTGATGAAAAGGTGGCGGGAATGAATGCCCGTGGTTTGGATGCGACGGCAAAATAAAAAAGACGATGATATAAACCATATCTGTACCCGGGTTTTCGCCACAACCCGTAATAACGCACAAGTGTCATAAGGTCAGCTATTCTGAGAAAGTACGGTCATCAAAATGAAACTTTTAGTTCTGACATGACTTGTTTGCTTTATTTGTCCTGGTTTGTACCACGCAAACCTGAAGTGGGATCACGGATTAGTCGCCAAAATTCTGACAATCTGGTTGGGCAACAGAGACGGTCATCAAAATGAAACTTTTAGTTCTGATAGAGGTGATGAGTTCCACACACGGTTAAAATACCATCCAATGTTTAGGCACTGGTCCTTCTGGAATGGGATTCCTGTGTGATGAGCAACATCTGAAACGGGCTATCACGAACGGGAGACTCATCTGCATTCAGCGAGGTCTCTTATGAGAAAGAAATTCGGGTGAAAAGAAGAGTATTCAAAATTAAGTAACTTGATATGAACTTCAGTAAATACTTAACTTGATAGCTCGAATATATTTCCCAGGATTCTTCTTTGAGGAAATAAGAAATAACTCATTATGTTGAACATTTTTCGCATTTTTCTAAAATTGTTTTGTTTTCAAAAAACAATTCTTGTTAGTTTAACTACCTCTTGTTTGACGACGCACTGTTAGTCAGCAACAACCAGTGACCTTAATCCGAATATTGATCAGGAGGTCAGGGAGTTAGAGACAATTTCAAGTGCTTGGCAAATATGTCAACTGTTTACAGAATTGTAGACGTAACAACGGGCCATTCGTGTTGGAAACCGCCTTGGTAAAATCCATTAGGTGACCTTTCAGAGTGAAACGGTCTACAAGGAGTTCCAATAATATAATGGTAGAGGGTTTAATTTTCCATCGAATAAAAGTTTGGCGGTAAACTACTCCTCGATTGGCGTAGAATCCGACCATCTCCAGAAGTTTTGCAGTGGAGACATGTGAGAATGACATGCCCTCTTTTTCCTCAACAGCTTCCGTGATAGATCCTCTCCTTGCAAAGACTAACCTACCGTTTTTTCTCGCTTGAGCGCATTATGGTTCCCGAAATGACACTTGATGATAAGAGGCCAAAATTGAACCGGGCCGACGACCGACACGGATACTGAGGTAGTCTTAAAGCTACCCAATCGCAACATCGTATTGCTTGTTCGCTTCGGCAGAGGGCAACATTCATTAGATTGATGCGGAGAAATGGGCACCTAATTCTTATCGTTACGGTCTGCGTAAGAACATTTCCGAAAGTGTTTCATCAGAGGAGATTATTGCTGCGCTGAGAAAGTGCCCGTCAGTTCTGTGCGGTCCTATTTTTATCCAAAAGTAAACATCGGAAATTCTTTAGATATTTGACATACTACCAAAAACACAATATCCATTACCCTAGGATTGCTTCCTTCTACATGATTCGTGCAATTGATTTTGCTCCGTGGATTTGTGTTTTGTGAATTAACCGAATACCAATGGCGTTTTCCACAAATGCACTCATTTGTAAATCAATTTGGTTTGCACGAGAGACTCAACTGAACCTCTCGTGTTTGTTATTGATGCCAAACGATCAAGCAGTTCATTCTGCGGACACACTGCCGGATCCAGGGTAAGTATATACGCCCCTTCACAACAGTAATTCCCTATTTGAACTGAATACATCTGCCAGGACTAAGAGAACTCACTTGTTCTTTCTTCTTTGAGAGTCTCTCACAACGTTTGAACGATAATAGGTCATTGCTTGGCTGATTTGCGGGAGGGACGCTATCCACTGAATTGGACAGTGACGGGATTCGTTTCTTCTTCGACTTGACCTTCAGTTCTGCACCCACCGTCTTATCCTCATTCACTGTGAGTTTTGTCAGCTCTTCACTCGATGGTCTGTGTTCTTCTTCCGTTGTTACACTACTTCCTGTGATTTGATCAGAAACACGATATCTCCTGTTATCCAGACTACTACTCATATCATCATAATCAAGTCCTGATCGCTGAGCAAGTTGCTTGCGTAGAACTGTTTGCTTCTCAACTGCAGCGTGCAAATCCCGAATGGCAGCAAGGAGACGGGATTTCTGTGACTGTCCAGTCGTCGGTAAGTTTGTCGTCAGCGTAACAACGGGATTCTCTTTCACTGTTTGGCCACACATATCTTCCCCATTATCCGACCCCGTGTAGTCAGCCTCATCGCTAACATACTCGCACTCGTATTTTTCAATTTCCTCATTTCCTTCTGCTAGGTCGAGAGTGTGCGACCCACGCCTCTTGAGGACGTCTTGAATAAACAGTTTGTTAAAGTTGATTGACATCGTTTCGCTACTGTCCTTCAGTAAAGCATAAACACATAAGTGGATGAACCGCTTCAGGTCAACATGCACCACATTGCTAATTACACCAACGGCTACAGAGTAGGCGAACAAATAGTGCAGAAACTGGTTTTTGCGCACACGGTATTAGGTCTAGGCTATCACGTGCCAGGTTGACCAGCCGGTCTTTCCCTCATATGTCCCTCTATCACAGTGGTTGCACCAAAGAGTGCGCATGTTTCGGGGTCGGCTGTGGATAATTTGGATGGGTGTGCATGCGCAACGCGTATGCACTTGCACGCACGACTACTGGTATCACTCCCAAGCACACAGGGATCATCCACATTGAAAAGGTGCACAAACGGCGGAAAATTGGTGGATTACACAGCGCATTGTTTTTACTCAGTTCCTTCAAAGCTGTGTCATACGCATCTGGCATGCCCACATGGCAACAGACTATGTAGAATTACAGTATACGTCACTCTGATGAGACCAAGCTATATGGAGTCTTTATTGTCGGTCAACCGATCGGTATGAGCTAAACAGTTTCACAATGCGGGCATGTAACCTCTGATGATGGGGATTAATAGTCCAGCTTGGCGATGATCCCCTGGCTGGTGAAGACGACCGCCTTCAGATTCCAGGTCAAAAGACTCCTTGAATGAGGAATCTTGTAGGACTGACCATTCATGACACATTGAAAATGCTGTTTAAATGCAAAACCTAAAATGAATGAAAGTGATTCATCTAAACTGGAGCTTCCCCAAGCCCGCCTCCCTAAAATAACAAGTCCTCAGTTGGCACCTCTTTGTCCGGTTCTGTCAGTTTTCTGTTGGTACCATAATAAACACCAGTCAATGGAGATCGATGAATTTAGACAAATTGGACTAAAACAAAATCTTAAATGAAACGAAAATAGTCTTGCACATTCGTTGAAATACTCGGTACACACCTGAAAGAACGAACCTGAATGCTGCTAATATTGGTGTGGCAGGACCCCAAAAATCTGAGCCACATGACTTCTGTATTGTTGGCACTCATCAGGGGAACGTAGAGAGATTGAACACGTGAACTCCGAAAGAATTAATGATCGACCCGACTGAACAATCCTCCAGTTTGCCAGTCGTTAAAGTGATTCTCCACATTTACCGAATGCTTCGTAGAACAGCCACCTCCATAAAGCGATCGTATTCTGATTGTCTAATCGGTTTTCTGGTGGGGCTATATTACTGTGAGTTTCTACCTTCTTGAAAAAAATTATTCCGATACTTTTCCAGTTAACCACTGGAAAAGTGAACAGAATACAGCATCTCTGTACCAACTCCTCGCTTAAAGAAACCGTCTCCTGCCGGTTCGCGTGGTAATCGCCGTAAATGCTTTCTCTCCTGATGGATATGATCTATTCATTATCATCACTGAACTTCAGGTCTCCAATAATTGTGTACTTGAGAGAACTAAACAATAAGGGCGACCCAATGGTGTTAACCGACCAAGGAAAGCCATATGTTTCCTTTATGAAAATATACTGCGATATCTCGAATATCGTGCCAACTGTATCATGGAACGGCCTGTGTGCCGCACATTCAGTTGTAGAATATCATGAGCGAGAGCTTCAGTTGAGTCTCTCGTGAAAACCAAAATGATTTACGAATGAGTGTATTTCTCGAAAACAGTACCATCTGGGTTGAATTAGAACATAAGGTTGACGGAAACTCGGGGATTGCGCCTACCTGATGAAGGGCAAACCCGATCGTTGTCTGTCGAAGAGCTTTCAGCAACCTTGTGAGTAGTCTCCCTTATGAAAAAGCCATGTATTGTTTATATAAATTGATATTACGTCGTACAACTCTCATCGATCCCAATGTGGTCCCAGAAGTTTTATCGTTGAACTAATCTATCCACTGCTATCTCGAAGCCCACTGTGTTCTTCCACTGAAGAATGAGATAGAAGACGTTATATCCGATGTTGACGGAGATCTATGATCACTACGCGATCACTACTAAACGACAGGCTAATTTAAGTATTCAGTATGACAGGGCATGGATAATGAGCACGTCGAACTCAGTGCGGTAAAGAAAAACCAAAGCTTGCGCCGGATAAATAAAAAAACGACAAAACGCATACCTTTCTGGTCCTTATAACTCGGCTCCCACAAAGTGCCCTCAGTGACAAACACGTTCACCAGGTTAGGATTTATTGCAAACTGTATGCAGCTGCGCACCCGTACATCAGATAAAATTCGCTAATGTGATGCTGAGCTACGAGCCAATAATAGTGGTGTACAAAAACGAGTGGTAATCAAACTGAATGGGTTGACAAACTGGGCGTGCTTTGGTATCTTACATACATTTGTTTACTCAGTAATATATGAGTTAGCGCAAATGGATTCGAAGAGCGGAAGAAGATTATAGAAGGAACAATTCTGAATAGCGAATAAGAAAGCTACACAACCCCGGCAGACCTTGATGCAAGGATATGAAAAAGCAGGAAAGGTGAAATGATTTCTCTGGTGACAAGCCAGTCATAATAGACCATCCTCATCGATCCCCCGGGTAATTCAATCAACAAACACCACCACAGGGTGCAAGCAATTATAAGGCCGTTGGTGTTTTCCGATGTCATCAGATCCGAACATTCGAAGTTGTCACGTGAATAACTGAATTTCTGAAGTGTTTCTATTTGATCTAATATGGTTATAGGGTGTTTATTATCCTTCAGTCACTTCACTTCAATCGTTCGAGCAATGAGTACGCTTCATCTAAACTTGAGTTACGCGGTTATCGTGGATTAAACTAAGCAAGTTCCAAGGTCACCATTGTGCTGCTTTTTGATGCTCAGTAGCGCTCATCACCAAGTCAGGTAGATTGACGGCGCACTTGGGAAAGCATGCGATTCGTTATTATCACTGGACAGAGCAGAGGACACGGGCGCCCAGGGCACACAATGACTGCAAAGCAAGGAAGTTCGCATTACAAAAACTTCTGTTAAACAACGTTCTAGTTGTTCGTACACCGCTGATATAATCGGAGGCTGCCGCAATCAGCACGAGGCAAATTCAGCTACACGCTAAAACACCTCAAGTACAAAACAGCCTACTTAATTAACATTCATATATGCTCCCGCATTCGAAACATCCAAATAGAATGTAGCTCCTCTTTTGTTCACCTTTCAGTTATCATGAATGCATAGCTAACTGGAAGAAGTTTCACGGAATCACGAAAGGAAGAAAGTGATGATTAACGATGATTAGATGCATACCTGGACAGTCTAGACCACCTGTTCTTTACTGGCATGGTACGAGATGAAGATGATACGATGAATCAGATCGGCACCTGATTTGTGGATTTAGTTATTTATCGCCCACTGACTTAATACTATGAGGCTGGAGGAAAAAGATCAGTGTGAATTTTTCCATTAATCCAATCAAAACACACCTCTGGTTTTTCTATACAAAGCAAGTAAGAAAATGTTAGTTCAACGTGATCACTGTCTGGTTCACACTATATCCGGCTACCGCATAGTAGACGCTCAGGCTTTTTTGCTAACAATATCAAAGGTTGGACGGTTGGAAAGGAAAGTACTGAGCCCAACCTGAACAAATATATACTTAGTTCCCTTGAGTTTTCCTTTGTTGTTTCTTTGGACCCAGCAAATTCCAAGATTTTAGAAAATTTGTTTTATTGGTTCATCTAATTGTTTTCGCACCAGAAACCGACTCAATGAGTCTCTATCCTCATTCCACAAATAACTGCAGACTAGTTTGGTTTCCACAAGTGAATTAACTTAATGACAAATTAACCTCTCGTCTATACCGTTTTTCTTCATGTGAATGTGCTTCATCAGGCCGCATGATGTTTAACATGGTAGGATATTCGAGAAAAAGCATTAGATGTAACACACTTTAATATGGTGGCAGGGACTTGAGTAACCTTTTGAGAGATATGTCGCGGTCCATAACCTGGGTTGGTATCCTCATGATCAAGCTAGTCTACGGGAAGATTGGGGGATAATCTAATGTTTGCCCCTTTCGTCCCTAGACGATCAGTTTTGTCAGTAGTATAACAATCGCCTAGCAAGGTAACATACACCGCAAAGAAGACGCGCAATTTTTACCGTTCATCAATCTTGCAGACGCTGAGCATAGACTGTGGGAGGCAGTCAGTAAAAGATCATCTTTGATTTAACAAGCTGTGCGTAAATCGGTGCAAGACCATTTCAACAGTGCTACTTTCACAAGATTACGCGTGCAGCGACAGACGAACTGCATCCTGATCCTTGTTTACTGTTCAGTTTGACATTTTCATAGAAGCAACTGTATTTAGTGTAAGGCATCACCCAATCAGTCATTTTTTGTGCTGAACATGGTGTGGATACTGAACTCTTGTAGCTCTATTCTGACATCTGACCTACTTGATCAGAAACAGCGGTGGTAGATAAGCTTGCACTCCCAAAATCTGATCTATTGACGATAATCATGGCCACTCGTCAGTGACTGGAGTTCGGCTAACAAACTACCTTGGTTCGTGGCAACCATATATTCTTCAGTGCCGTGGCCCAGCAGACAGGTGGCCAACTAATATCTGATGATAGCACGCAACCTCTGGTGTTAATGCTGGGATCTTTCAAGCACAGTCACTACGTCTGATTGTGTATTATCCGCTACGGAGCATAGTAACAAAGCCCTAAACAGCTGAAATATGCTCTTCGGCAGCGTGGCCTAACTCCAGAGAACTCAATGGCAAGGCATCTGGATACTTGTATAAGAAACAGTGAAATCGCTGTCTTTTAGTGGTAAATAGTATCATTGTCTGTTATTTTCTCGAAAAACGATGACGGAACGTCGAAGAAGTGATTTGATTCACGGCGCTCTTTACACCAAAAATGTTCAGCGTCTTCTACGGAGCTAAAAAATAACTATATTCTTCGGTTTGAACAAAGTAACGAGTAGATATGTGTTATTCCTGAGGCTTGTCCAGAAGAGCAACGAGGAGGTCCACATATCTGGAGTTCTACTGAGGTCCCTTACAGACATACTAACCCAAAGTACATAATTGACATGATCTAAATTGAGAAGTTACGTCAAAGTGTAATCTATACTTGGCTCTCCTTAGTCTATTCACAGCATTGTTATTAGTCGTTTTTGGCAGCGCAAATGGTTTTTCCGATAATGTCAAGGTCAGAAAAACTTGAAGAGAATAAAAGGTCTGATATTGTGTTGGATTTTGACGTGCATTTTAGAGGCTAGAACCGGTTAAACATTTTAGTGTGTCACTTGATATACCTGATCCTTCAACTGTCAAGGTTGTGTTGCTTATGCAAATCTGCGCGAATCGATCCGGCTGGTCCGCAATCAATATTGTTTTGAACAGTCCCAACACTCACTGATTTTGCTGTGACATTTTTCGCACATTCTGTCCTAGGATTGTGGTGATGAACTACATTTGTTCAAATTCTCCCCGAAATGAATTCCGTTTTCTCTTGTCCACACAGTTGAACTCTTTCATATTCTACATGGATGCCTTGAAAACCTTCCTCCAACCAACCTAACGCTCGTCATATGGGCAGAACTTGCCTTAACCTGTCGGTTAGCTAACAACCATATCTAAAAGGCATTGTCATCCTGGGTATTTAAGCTGCATGAGAATTCTGAATATTTACACGAGCTTCATGAGGTGTCGTTGCCTATACAACCGGTATGGACAACCAAAACAAAACCAACTGATCACAGGTCGTTTCGGGCTGACTTTGGCTAACAAACTCTCGGTCGGAAATGGCCATCAAATACCACAGCAAAAATTACGTAGAATGCGCAGAACTTTCTCGTTTAATATCAACCAAAAACGGAATAAATCTGTACACCTCTGGACACAATATATTCTGAATAAATCAAAAAATATGCCTTCTACCTGGGTCCAGTCTGGCGCCTCGCATTTGGAGTTTGAAAACCGTCAGACAATTCTCCAATCCATTTTTGTAGGCCATTCCATCGACGAATATCTATAAGAGTTTGATTAAAAAACAATATCATTTAATTATGGAACACTTGATGCACATAAGTGTGTTTTAAACGAATCGCACGTTTTCATAGTTTTGTGACCTAGAATGCTTTCATCCCAAATTATGAAAAATATAAGGTAGAGTAGCGGCCAATTTAGACCAAATTGAAAACGATAACCCACTGAGTTGGGTTGCACTTACTTAAAATGCATTAAATCATACGTCTTTCGTGTCCAGCGAATCTGAAGCAATCCGTAGGGTAGATAAACACATGCTTTTCCGTGAAACAGTGCTCATTTCTCGCATTTACTTCAAGCCCGTTAAGCGTGAGGTGCTCTTCTACTGAGTCCATAACACTGATCCGCTGATTTTCTAGGATGGGTTTGACAGCCTACTGAAACCCAGGCTTTTGCCACCAATGAAGATCAGTCATATGTTTTATTGATGGAATGTTCTATTTTTGATAATTGATTTTCACCAGGCGGTCCTTCGGAGGATTTTGCCTCCGGACAAACGTCAGAGTATCTGCACATACTTTAAGACAAAAAAGAACAATAGTCCCTTGCTTACTCGATGTCTTCTTGATATTTTGGATCAAAACAATTTTGGCGTCTTTGAGGTGTTGCAACTTCTGTCTGGCAATTCGGTTTAGACCAAATACTTCACAGATTAAACTGTCTACAAAATGACGCAGGAATCATCGGGCAATTTGTGTTTGGGACAAATCAAATCAGGTGCGAAATAACAAGGTTTCGATAATGCAGGTTCACCAGGAGAGCCACTTTTCCAAAGAGAGTATTTTGAAGTTTAGTGAGAAGATGACATTTTGATAGCTGAATTAAAATCAGGGCATATAACACTTACATAAACATAGTGTTGTTGACATCCCAAAACGAAAATAAAAACAGCGAAGGGAAAATTATATTATCCCCACTTTTTGTCGTTCCTTCTGTGATGTTTTTCACTGTGCAGATTAGGATAGCTTCGAAATAGCTGCATTTTCTGGAGTAATTCAAAAAGCTCGAGAGTCCTATCTGCAGTGCAGATCAATTTTGCCTTACTTAACAAAGCTTGCTGCAAGGTAGACTCGTGACGCAAAGATCAAAAGCTTGTGAATTTAATTTATCCTTCAATATAAATGATAGCATTTTTATAGGCGTTTAACGATGTAGTGCTACTGTTTTCTCTGCTGAGCAAGAAGTTCATGAGAAATTGTCGTTTTACTCCAAAGGTCAAACTTATCGTATACGAATCACACTTCCGAATCGCTCCTCATCCCTTGCCACCCAAGAGGTCATGTGTAAATACATTGAGGTGTGATTCCTGGTCAAATCATCTGGTGACCAATTTAGATAACTATCTGACTACTCGTAAGTAGTTGAAAAGCGTTGTCTGCTCACTGTTCCATTCACATAAGAGTAGTGACAATCTCCAAGCCATGATATTGCATTTTTATTGGTTGCTTTTAATGTGAAAGTGAAGTCAAATGCGGAATACATCAATCTATTTTATATTCAGTGGATTTCATTTGGCAGACATAGAAAAACCGTACAAGAAGTTCAGTGGCTTAAAGTTTTCAACCATATGATTGGAATCATGTGTCGACCAGCCAGTTTGTGCGTTGAGATTCATAATCCTTGTTTGTGCAAAGGAACCTCTTGACTGCCGGTTGTTGTTCACATTTCTTCGAAAATTATTCGGAAAGTTGGTATACACATGGCAGCCTTTTAAATTCATTATTATCTAGTCCGCTGTAAAAAAAATTCCTCTCGTTGTCCAGTCAAAAAGGTATAGAGGAAGGGAAATGTCTGGATTAGGTGGACTGGATGGGTCACCGTCTGTACGAAAAATACTGGCAGCAAGTGAGCGTCCATCAACAGACCTATGACAATGTAATAGGTGATAAATTCCTCAAGGCTTGTTACAATTTTTGAGGTAATTGTCAGCTTTTGGTAAGCAAAGTTCCGGTAAGTAGCTTGTTTAATAACTAGCCAACCAGATGGTTCTAGTGCTATATTGTGGGATCCTGATTTGTTAACCAAGCAACATGTACAAGCTTTTTGGTTTCAGACTGGGGCTTTGTTCTATTTCTCAAATCCATTCTTCTTATATTGTAGGTTACCCTGGCTTCTTCTTTGTTTTTACCCTGAATATTACACTCATGAAGAAAGTCACATATGGTACTGAAAACTTCAAGTGATAAGCTTCGTTGTGTTATTCTGCCATAATCCAACCAAGGAATAAACTTTTTCAAGAGTCACTTCACGCTATGAACAACAGTGACTAAAATGTTATTTATAAAATTCCTCTACATTCTGGTTCTTCATCAACAGGTAGAGTTTGGAATTTTGGTGCAAACAGGTCCAAAGATTGGAAATCCGAAAGCCCATAAACAAGGATAATTTGCTTGATCAGTGAATCTTCTGTTGCAGAGACCGAGGTTTGGAGAGCAATGTAAACGTGACCAGCTGATATGAAATCCGTAGTCAAATGATATGGCGATATGTCTTCACAAAAGCGAGTTAATTCCGCTACTGGTCAGCGGCTCATTGTGGCTCGTTTAGTGTTCAACTAATAGCTCAGAGACGTAGCGTTTTAATCGCCTTGTAGGCTCGTGGGATGCGCGCTACTAAGTATTCCGAATACAGTACTTCTGGGCTTTTCACCATAGACTGACGGGGTGTCAATTGAAGATAGAAACAAGTTGAAACCTGAAAGATGGCTGTACCTTTCCATCTTGTAATAATACACAGAATCCCCGTTGTTCTGTGATCCAGGCCATGAAGTGACAGATTCAAGTCTTCACAAGTGACAGTGGCACAAGTTGAATCGATTTGTGATATACACAATCAGATAATCTGGTAATGAACGTCTAAAAATTTGAGCAACACAGGTTTGCGTATCTTATGTCTTACTTGGTGTGCTTATCCGATTCTTCAAGAAGAAACACAGTAGAATAAAAGTTGTTATGATTTGGATTCTCCAAATACCATGCTCACATTTTCCTTGCTCGCAAATGCAACAAAAATACATCGTATGAGATTTAAGAAGTCAGGTAAATCATTCACCAACATGCAGCTAAGTCTTGGTCATCGCACAGATACCAAAGATCAGATCCGTTGTGGTATGGAATTCCGAGATAGAAAAGACCATACCTCAGACGAACTTGCACAACCAAACGTATGGACGCATTCGGCACGGACGTATTGGTCACATCGTGGATTATGAACGATGTAGGGCTGTAACCAAATGTATCCTGTCCACTAAGTAAATGACTGGCGTCTTATTCTCGCGGGATAAAACCTTATTTTAACATGAGATCGAATAATCGAGTAGGACCTGATGAAGATAAATGGCGGCCCAGCAAACATGTCCAGTTTGCTTACCTTCGCTTGTTGAACATCTTAGCATTCAGATGGGGAAAACTGCTTTTTTGCGAAAAAAAAGGTCGTAAGCTCTCTAAAAATATGAAATTATTTTCCTTAAATTCGGAAACCCCCCGACAAATTTGAAAAGTAATTTCTGTGACTTTCTCTTAAGTTGCCTTGCGCTTCTGGGATATTGCTTTGGGATAGGCCTTCAAGTTATGTCGGTTTTAAGAAGTTTTCAGTAATACGTAGTATCTCGTTACCACAACGGATTGCCAGATGGATATTCTACTGTAATTGGTGCAGCAAATTTAAGAGATATTCACGGAAAGGTTGTCTTTTCTAAAAGTTGTATCGGCAAAGCTCTCTCATGAAGAAAGCAGAAAATTCTGAAGAGACTGCTGCTTGCAAATATGATTTAATATGTGCGAAATCGTATGAGATGTATGCAAGATAAGCGCTTGGTCGGCAGGTTACAACATTCTGAGAGAACTGAAATAATCTAATGGTACGTCAGGAGATTTCGTCTGAAGTGTTCTCACATCTGCAAAGTTTATGCAGAGAAAATAAGCTAACCCCGTTTTAGACGTCTAGCGAAACAAAACCTTTACCATTTGGTCCACTTTACTTCCTGCGTAGCGGTCAAATGACTTAAACAGGATGGTATAACTTTGCACACAATTCTCGGGTTTGAATCGAACTTCAAGCAATTGCGTACATCACTTGCTCATTGTGTTTCACATCCCATCCGAAATCGGTACACCGATTTGCGCAAACAAATTTATGAGGCGTGGAAAAAAGCACCTCATCTGGTGTTGTATGTGTCATGAACGTGTGAGCAAGATGGGTTCGCAAGTATGTGTCATGAACGTGTGAGCAAGATGGTGTGCTTTTCTCGGATTCGCAGAACAAATTCGACAGGTAATCCTTATTACGCTGGCTAGCGATATATTTTGTGCGCAGGCATGCGACGTTGTGAGGGATGATATTTTGAGATGTTTTGTCTTTGGTGGACTGGGTGAATGTTTTATCAGGATTGTTGACGATGTTCGGTGCAGCAAAGCAAACGTTTACTGGACGGATTTAAAGTCATGTTTTCAACTGTTTCAAGTAGTGCATTCTATGTCTAAAAGATATGTTTGATTGGGGGTTGATGGGTCTAGGGCTCTTGATTGGACAGTCTCTTGTCCAGTTCACATTTAAGGCGGAGGTAGAAGGTACCAGACACGAGTTTCACTCTTATTATAACCCTCAGTAGTGCATACCCTTGGTTGTGCTGGGGAATGAACCGCCGACATCTGACGTGCATAGCGAGTGTGGTATCACTAATCCACCAGCGCACGCTGGACGCATCTTAACATTTGTTTCTCATCTCTGTAACATTCGCGGTTTGCTAACAGGTATAGTCTCAGCTGAGAAGTAAGGCACTACTATAAAGATGTGATAACGCACTCCAAGTTACCCTGCGGTCACATGTAAACATGGTTGTCGAGCATCTGTTTTCCGAATGACCTATCACATAAAATTAGACCGATGGAGACCACCGCACAATGGATTTGCGCTGTGTCGTACGTTAATTCACCTCGTGTAAACCTGAGGGAATAGGACGAAGGGGTAAATAGAACGGGGTAATCCTAATCTCACCAGCATGCCCATGACTGTCAGTTTAAGGTGGGTCCCGTAGTGCGTCACCCAGAGGCTCATCCTGGACACAAATATGGATTGGCTATTCTTCATTACGTTCCCCCTGTAAAATGATGGTACTAGAGTGTTATCTCTTGCTTAGGTCTAATCCGGAAGTAAAATGATGGTACTAGAGTGTTATCTCTGGCTTAGGTCTAATCCTACCCGGAGTGTTGATGAGGGCTTCTGGTTGATGTATACATGAAACACATATGAACGGAATACAAGAGGAAAGAATCAGAATACACCCAAAACAATACCGTGCAATCTTATATATATTAGATTTGAGGTGGTAGTGAAACAAGGTTTAGCATGGTGACAAAACTGGGGTTTATCCGTGAAGAATTACGGCCCATCTAGGTTAGAGCGGCGGACACAACCATTGAGTTGATAGTCGGCGTATGTAAAAAGCCACGTGGTGACTTGTCCCACACCCGACAAGCAATGAAAGTATGTATGTGACCACTATTTGGCTTGATCCGTATAGTTCTGTTTCCTGAAAGTCACTTCATGAACTGTTTAAGATTTACAGCGCTCCTGGATAACGATGAAAACAACCCAGGGGTTGCAACCAACCGTGTCCGGTTCTGACAGACTTGGGGATGCGTTTATTACGGGTCAAATCCGAAACACATCTGCGTGGTGTTCTTTGATTAGACGTGATTCCACTTCCACCACCGTCTACACAACGTCGATCATTGAAAATTATCTACAATACTATCGTGGACTTAGCATACCGAACTTCTCAGTCCAGTAGAAAATTCCGGTAGACTTCGTTCTGCGTGACGATGGTTACGAGACTTCATTTCTAGCGCCGTCTTAGACTTGATAATCTGATAAGCTGAGGAAGCTTGATTTGCCTGCCACCGATAGATTACCCACAAATGCTGGGCCAATGCTAACTGAACATGTTTGCAAGCATATAAGCGTGACCTTGGAGGTCATATGGAACTCCCTCCAGTTCAATATTTTAGGTCATACCCAGACATAGAGGGGCTACCGAGTTTCACCAGAGTGCGCACTAGGAGAATCAAAAAACGTGATACCATTCAGGAAAAATCAAGTAATTTAAGATAAAACTATCCTGACAAATACGTTATCTGTGTTGGTAAACACCTGAAAAAAAACGATTTCAGGTACAAGAATTTATTATGGGGGAGAAACGTTACAACCAATAGATTTTCGTATCCCAGATCCAAAGCTGGTAGGCCGGCGGACATCCCTAACGTTTTTTGTCTTGAAGAGCTGTCGCAAAAAGGAACAAAGGTATACCTTTCTTTATAATAGGCCAGTATGATGGAATTTTACGACAATGAAGAGACTTACCGCATTCCTGTCATCAAAATGTTTCTACTCTTAGAAATTAGCTTATGTGCTGCACTCTTCTCTGTAATGGGAGCTCTTCTGACAAGGTGTATTTTAAGGAAGTTTTGCGTTTCAGAGTGTAGGACATTGTTTGAAACTGTTTCACAAAAGATTAGTCTTATTATTTCCACGAAAAAATGCAAAACAGCGAATTCGACACGTTTTTACCCCACGTAAATGGTGAAAATCATCCATCTTTTACTTTTGTTATTCCAGGCGGTATCGTTGCCACTATTTTTCCATTTTTAGAACGACCTGAAGCACCTTTCTAATGCCGATCACTCCACGAATAGGTATCATTTCGGAGCATTTAGAAGCAATGTCAACGGAAAATTCAGAGCACCGAAACAACGTCCTATCAACTATTACTGAGTCTAAAAATCTGACTTATTCTGCGCACATTTCATTTATCAGATTTTGCACCACTAAACAGTTTTGTTTTTTCCTTTGTTTTATCAAACGAGGAAATTCGCGGTCCACGTGCAAACTGATAAAATGTACAGAAAAATGTGAAACACCACCAAAACTTTAGTCTTCAAAGAATCTGCAATTATCAAAAAATACGCCCATTAATTCGCGGTCCACGTGCAAACTGATAAAAGGTACGGAAAAATGTGAACCACCACCAAAACGTTGGTCTTCAAAGAATCTGCAATTATCGAAAAATACGCCCATTTGCAAATCAATTTGTTTTTCACAGGAGACTCAACTGAATCTCTCGCTTATGATATTCTACAACTAAATGTGCTGCACACAGGCCGTCCCATGATTCTGTTGGCACGATATTCGAGATATCGCAGTATATTTTCATGAGGGAAACTATTCACAAGGTTGCTGAAAACTCTTCAACAGTCGTAGAATATCAAAAACCAGAGACTCAGTTGAGTCTCTCGTGAAAACCAAATTGCTTTGCAAATGAGTGTATTTCTCGAAAAAAGTCCCATTTGGGTTCAAGTAGAACATAAGGTTGATGGAAACTCGTGGACTGCGCCTACCTGATGAGCCCCAAGGAGGGCGAAACCGGTCGTGAGCTGTTGAAGAGTTTTCGGCAACCTCGTGAGTAGTTTTCTTCATGAAAATCTGCGATTATCCTGTAGGATCACCCACGCTTAGCACAAGACTAAATCTCTCAAAAATTTTTGTCAGCAGATTACGAACACAATCAGATGACAGTCTCACAGGCTGGCTGAATTATCACTGCGATTCACAAGGGAAATAATAGAAAATTCGCCCCATAAAACAAGAAGCCTCTCATTGTGCCATCTCGTCAAAAATTTTGAAATGATGTTCTCTGTAAATTTTGTCTTATTAACTCTACATTTGATTTTGTAACCATTGGAAGAGGTATCAAGATGGTCCTCTTGTTTAAAATCATAGTCCCGAAGTAATAGATACTATCTTCATTGTACACCTAGCAGATTATAATGTTGCAGATGCTTTCAGTAGGGTCAAGATCCTATCTACAGACTATCTGCCTCAACGCCTTGATGCGAAAGCGGGTCCGGCACTACTTGAGTTAACGCCTCATCAAAATGTTCAATAATCCTGTCCACTAGTGACAAGTAAAAGTCAAAAGATTATTTGGAAGTACCGATATTCTCATGGAGTTTGATTTGGTAACTCGCTAATCCTAGTAGCTGCGGAAGCACCCTAAAATTGCACAAAGTACATAACTATATTTCTCCGACTGCAGTCTATTTAATCTGTCTTGTGAAAAAATTTACTTGCACCACCTCCATCCAAGTTGGACTTTTTGTCGTTAACCTAACATTAAACCTGGTATTAAATGTAAGTAGAACTCACACGATTTAGGCCTACCTAAACCGCACTTTTATCTCATTAAGCGTGACAGATTCATTCATACTTTCGGGTAACATGCAACTCGATCTCGGATTATCTGTGTTGTATCTGTGACCATGATGTGCGCTCGAACCACGTTTTTTTATTCACTGATACCTAAAAGTTCAGTGGTGTTAGATTGTCTGTGTACCTTTCAGCAAGACACATTTGCATTTACACCGGTTTCATGGGAATTGCACGTGACTTTCCATTTGAAAAATAATTTGATAATTATCCTGTCTCAAAAAAATCCAGGACATTTTCAAATTTCAACATGTGACCTTCGAGTCTGACATTTTAGAATTTCCCCCATATAACCCCCAGGCTGTTGATCTTACCGTTACCGTTTCTGCCACTTGATCCGTCCGTTTTCTTTCTTTCCTCCATTCATGGTGTTGAGTAGACCACGTTGATTTCCTTATGCCAAGTTCGAGTCACAACACCATGCTTCTAAGAACGTTGTAAGTCGCACCTTTTCGCGTGCCAATGCTCTATTTTTTCTCCAAAGATCATTCGTGTCCTTGATATTCGTGTAATGAACCCGGAGAGGGCGGATCAAACCTCCTGACTGATGCAGTAAGTTCCTTCATCCGTATGGGTAGTTTCGGTCTTGTTCATGCATCATAGCGTATGTGACAGTCCGTGCAGTTAATCTGATAAACAACGTTGTTTCCGCCATTCTAACTGATCTTCTTCCTTGTCTTTGAAGACTTCTTTCTCGATAAGGCCGCTGGGTTGTACGATATCAGGGTTCATTTTGGCTGTGGTAGCTTTTTTGCAATGGTTTTCTGATGTATGGTAGGTCTAGTCTGATCGTGTTTATGATAGATGATTACAAACCAAACCAGACAACCAGAAACGGACCCGGCAGATTAGATGACAGGAATGGTAACCATGGTATCTACAGGTCACAAGTCACATGGATGAAGTCAAAGAGGTCAGAATCAGAAAAAATCAAGAGACCGCTCAGTCAGGACTCTTACCTAGTGACAAAACGTTTGTTACTAAATTGTTCAGTTTAGAAAACATAATAAAGCCGTCAGTCAGAATATAGTTTTCTGCAGAAGTTCACATGACCATTGCCACGTTCAAGTAGCAAGCAGTAGAAAAAGCTGAAAAGGAATAATATTATACGGAATTATCTTAAAATTATCGGGTTCCAAAAGGAATGTGCGGTGTGCTTACATCTAGACCCCCATTATAGAGAACACATCTTTGGATTCATCTAATGCTCACTTACATCATGGATAATTTGCCCAGTAAATGCAAAGGGCTCTTCGGTACATAGTTTGAGCGAAATCGAAGTATCTTATGTGGTCAATGCTGGCATACACGTTCATAGGGCGATTCAGCAAAACCGCCGAAAACTGACAAGTACTACTCATATTTTTTCATTTACTGCGCTCGACGACTTTTAAGGCTACAGAGACCTCTCTGGTTCGATGTCGGCCTTCAACGCGCACGAAAATGGTCGGGACTCACGCTATTTCTGACACAATCTACGATCAGACGCTTTTGTCGGGTTAATTTCCGCCCTACACAGAAAGAACTTGAACGGGTTAGACTGAAATGATACAACCTTTGAAGACTACAAACTTTCACTTCGGATTTCACTGGTGCATTAATGTAACACTAGCGTAATCGACAAAATGGAAGCCAGGAATTAATCGTCGAGTGGCGGGTCTGCAAATGTTTGCGGGCGATTCTCGCATGTAGAATAATTCTTTGAGGTAAATTCACAGAGGGGCTGGGTTGAGGCTAATGCTTTTCATTGATTGCGTGAACTGAAATTTGCTAATATATCTTAAGAGGTGGCACAAAACCGCAAGTTCGAAAATGCGTTCTATTCGTTTGCCCAGCTCTTCGTTTTGTTCAATATCACATGATGGTTCTAATAGAATCTCGCAGCTTCCGGTTGTATTAATTGCACTAAATTCGACCTTGAAACTACGTAACGTGTTCTATCAATGTTATGATAGGTCCCACCTTTCACTAGACTGTTTGATAAATTAAACAAAACTATGGTTATACTGTAAGGCTGAGTGCACCATAAAATGCATCGTCATTCTGAAAGTTAGATGCAAGTATGATATCGATCCATCCAATGTTTCCTGAACTTCTGGCTAATTAATTCTATCGGTTTCTTTATTTATTTGCAATTCTTTTACACAGTCTAATGCGTTTATTCAATTTTCCTAGCATTTTGGTATATTTTTAATTCTTCGTTTCCCTAAACCAAAGGCTGGATCATAGAAACGCAATATAACCAAAGCTTTTTCATCATTGGTGCAGAGGGAACAGGAAGGCCTTAGGCTTCCGTTAAAAAGAGCCTACTGGTATTTGTGATACATAAAAACTGAAACTCCCTATAGAAGCTAAATGACCATATGTACAGATAGAAAGTAGAGCTTCATTTTTCCTGAAACTCTTGCAACCAAACTCCTTGCGAATATCCTGCCACCAAACAAAATGTACTCTGAAAGCATCATAGTTGACAGTACTACTAACGTTAATCCGTATACCGAAAAAGCATAGGGAGCGCTGGAAACTGCTTTATATCGGATTAAAAGAATATATAGAAGTGTACTGCCGCATATTTGGCACCGCTTGTCTCGAGTGGATATTCGTGTGGCCTGGGAACGCCTGTGGGTTGGTACCATTTTCACTGACAGCTCAAGATGAACGGACCTAATGCATGGTATTAGTGATGACATGAACATCTTACAGATAAAACTGATTTCAGTTAACAGAATGATTCTAAGCACTTTATTCCGATTTAGGCTGTCCAATCTACTAGTGGAACCACCTGATTAACAGCAGTGATTGGGGCGCCAGTGTTTCAGTTTGTGTGTTGCAATGATTCACACTGCCGACAGTCACCACGACGGGACAATGTTGAGCCTTCGACAAAGTAATGCAGCGGCTCATAGCTCTCAGGTCGCAAGGAATTGGTTCCTGTTTCATGGCACCAAGTGATCAAGGTTGTCAACTTTTGCAGCATGTCTGCATTCCGGGTGTATAAAGACGCTACAGCATTTGACGCCGGCTCTCAATTGGCAGATGATTCCCGATGGTACAGAGAGACACTGGTCAAGAAGTTGTCTTGCAACTCCTGCAGAACATGCTGGACAGTTGTAGGAGCAGAATAGATTTGTTGAAACGGAGTGTCGTTACACATCCAGACACAACTGCATCAAGAGGTGGTCTCATATGTTTAAACTTACACGCCAAAACTCTCTTTGCACGTTCTTTTCTTTCCTCCGAACAGTACATTGTCAAAGCATGAATATGTTTTCTGACCACATTCGATATCCACTGTTCTAAAGTCACACCATCCAGTTGATAAGAAGCAGAGATATGCAAAAGAACCAGGTTTTTCCATTATTTCTCGCGAGGATATCTGCTGCAACGTCCCACAAATTTGGACAACACCCCATTCTTCAAGACACAATATGTGTAGAGTATCCACGGCTGTATGTTTAATATAAAAAAACGAGTTACAAACATGCGTATCTACCATTCCGGTTCACTACCAGGCCACGCTGCATTGCAATGCTGGATATACGGTTACCGCCTTGAACCGTCTGCCAATCAAAATTTATTTGATATTTGGTCCTGAAAAGTATGGAGCTGCAGGTTCACTCAATGCTTATAGGGCAGTATTCTCAGATGAACAAATAATTCCTCTACTGACTCATCAGAAACTGAGTGTCCTAGTTTAATAACATTACCTCGCAAATGACTGACGCCATGAATACAATGTTGCCTATAATGCTAAGGGCTTAATTACAACACGCATTTTAGCTGGAAATCAAACATGAGCAGACAGATTATATGCTTTG
>NW_008751721.1:695708-703394 GCF_000715545.1 Opisthorchis viverrini | reverse complement strand
AGCGGCTCATAGCTCTCAGCTCGCAAGAAATTGGTTCCTGTTTCATGGCACCAAGTGATCAAGGTTGTCAACTTTTGCAGCATGTCTGCATTCCGGGTGTATAAAGACGCTACAGCATTTGACGCCGGCTCTCAATTGGCAGATGATTCCCGATGGTACAGAGAGACACTGGTCAAGAAGTTGTCTTGCAACTCCTGCAGAACATGCTGGACAGTTGTAGGAGCAGAATAGATTTGTTGAAACGGAGTGTCGTTACACATCCAGACACAACTGCATCAAGAGGTGGTCTCATATGTTTAAACTTACACGCCAAAACTCTCTTTGCACGTTCTTTTCTTTCCTCCGAACAGTACATTGTCAAAGCATGAATATGTTTTCTGACCACATTCGATATCCACTGTTCTAAAGTCACACCATCCAGTTGATAAGAAGCAGAGATATGCAAAAGAACCAGGTTTTTCTATTATTCCTCGCGAGGATATCTGCTGCAACGTTCCACAAATTTGCACAACACCCCATTCTTTAAGACACAATATGTGTAGAGGATCCACGGCTGTATGTTTAATATAAAAAAAACACGAGTTACAAACATGCGTATCTACCATTCCGGTTCACTACCAGGCCACGCTGCATTACAATGCTGGATATACGGTTACCGCCTTGAACCGTCTGCCAATCAAAATTTATTTGATATTTGGTCCTGAAAAGTATGGAGCTGCAGGTTCACTCAATGCTTATAGGGCAGTATTCTCAGATGAACAAATAATTCCTCTACTGACTCATCGGAAACTGAGTGTCCTAGTTTAAAAACATTACCCCGCGAATGACTGATGCCATGAATACAATGTTGCCTATAATGCTAAGGGCTTAATTACAACACGCATTTTAGCTGGAAATCAAACATGAGCAGACAGATTATATGCTTTGGTTGGAAGGTACTGCTCAGAGAACCCGGATGATCCCTCACACCGAGATCACCTCCAGATCAATTTTAGCCATTAGATCTAATTCAAAGAAGTACATATCGGTGGTGCTGAACAAAACACGGACATTTTTCCACCCACCCCCCTAAGACAGTACTCTCTTTGTCGTTTACCATCTGTTCCTCAAGGAAACCAACCTATTTTGATATGAAAACAAGCAGTCGACAATGTGTTTGGTCAAATTGCTGTTTTTGTTGCATCCAGAAGAATCTGGTTCAACTTAATCCCCGAAATTGTACCACTGCCTAGAAAGTCGCTGCTGGAACCCGGGGCTGTGTACTTTGTTGAGATATTTGAAAACCCTGGTGCATTAGAGAATATCATAATTAAATATTACAGTAATTTTGTCCATTATCATTGTGCAGAGTAATGGGTGTCACTATACCAGTTATTTTCCACTTCGACTGGGGTGCCCACGTGCATCTTCAAAATGTTGACACAATGACATCAGGGTCATCACTGTGCTTAACGTAATCACCTATTCCTATACCAGCTGGTTTCTTAGTTGTCAGCGAGACGCGCATTTATCATTTTTCGTAACATTTTGCATGTGTGAGAGTGTCGTGATTTCATTTGGGTACCCAGCATACAAAAGTTACAGGCACATGCGATGTATATATATATATATATATATATATATATATATATAGCACATCCCGTTTGGCGGAGCATACCACAGGATTCCAAAAGTAAGTCATCGAGCTCAAACTGATTTCTTGTTGTGGCAACGAACAGTCTACTGCTGAAACATTTGTTTCAATAAATGTCAAAAATCATTCTGTTATGTTTCAGCGGTTTGTCGGCTGAAGCTTCTTTGCGATGATTTTTTGAAATGAATTCTAGTTTTCGGGATAATCCACTTATTCGGGTGTGATTTTGAGTAATCCGCAATCTTCTTAAAAATCTACCAGCAGTAAACGATATAGTCAGGATGAGATTGGTGGCATTCAGTATTTGCTATCAAAACTCAACTACAGTAAAAAAAGTTACCTTTGTGAACCGGACTAAGCTACCTTCTTCCTGTTGAGCGACATACTTCGTAGAATGTAACAGCTAAATGGAACTTTCCTGAACTAGCTCAGCCTGAGCAGATATGGTGCTCACACGGGGTTTTTCTACAACTTCCACTAGTGAAAGATATGTCATAAGAGCATGTATTGCGATCCCCGAGAATCCAGCGAGATCTTGTGGATTGCACTTTATCTGGTTTGGATCATAGTTCCATGTTTCAGAAAATGTTACGGTTTCAATAGGTTCTGAAAGTACTAAGGCCCCATGAAAACTCCATGAATTGAAGATGTTCCATGTTGTTTCGCAAGAATGCCTATCTAACCGGAGAATAAAATATTTTAGAGCTAAGCGCACTTCATGAGGCCGACGATCATCATTTACGTTTGCTAATTTGCAAGGGTATGAATCAACTAGAAGAATTGAAGAGCATAGAAAATTTGGAGCCGTCACCAAACAAGATTTAAAATGTTTCGTCGAAAAGCAGCGCATTTAGTGTGCGAGACATTTCCATGTGATAGGTAACAGCGGTGCATTACTGAACGGCATTCTGAAACGACTGTTGCTGGCTGCTGTAGAACCTCTCTACCGAAAGAACTCTAAGGACTACACAAGACCACGTATTGGACGAGAATGACGGGACATCTGCGTACTCAAGGATGACTATCCAAGGCCCTACTTCCAGCCTGAATTCTGCTCCTGGTTGCACGCACTAGCTAACTTATGGCTGTCCCGTGACTATTGAGGAGTGCACTACAACTAAATGCGATCGATACTTTCAGGCTGCGGGCGATAATCAAACTTATGGTGGGTGTACTATTATCTTTGTGTCAGAGTCGGACAGTCTGACCTGGAAGAATCCTGAAAGAACAACGTGCAAGTGAAATTTTTGAGCAAAACCAACTTTCCAGCAGTATGTACTTGCTTAAAACCACAAGTAAAAGAAACCATCCTTCAGGATTCATGAGCTTAGAGTGATTTGCTTCAATTTTGTAGGGAAAACAGGCCTTTATTTTCAGATTACTTCTCCCTTCCCACTGAAGTAAAACACATAACAAGATTGGCTTTGGAAAACTTGATAAAAAGCCGATGCAACGGGGACAAAGAACATAAGCACCACTTGTTTTCCATGATTTGGATAGCAAATAAGCACACAACGAAGTGAGTCCCGTTGGACTGCGACATACAGTCTGCCTCATCAATCATTCGTAAACTTTGGGTCAAATGACACGTAGTTTAAAACATGCTTTTGTTCTGGGCCAAGTCTGTGAACAATAGTTGTGACCTCTGTCTGGAAATCAGCATACCGGACCTCGTATGAAAAATTCGAACCCAGAGTGGTGTGTTATCCTATTCGGCACTTATTAGACAAAAACACAGGAAGCATATACGTAGTTGTTCGTGCAAACTAATAGTGCGCAATGTTTACAAGGTTGGATATGGTTTATCTGTTTGCACAAACTCAAAGTGAGACAGTGACTTTGAACGTTGTCATCTCTTTGGTATCTCCCGAACCACACACTTAAAGCGACCAGATTCCCATATTCTGAATGAGAATAGAACAGCGGGTGCACTCGGCCAGTAAATAAACCACTCAGGTTGATATCTCCATCAATAAGGCAAGCCAGATGCTCGTATCAACATCACTTCGCGCCCATGGGCTTGATCGATAGAGCTTGGTTTTCAGGCTTGGTTCTGAGCCCGGTCGACTTCCAGTTAGGATGGTCCAAATAACGAGACCCTTGTTCCCAGGAGCATTCCCAAAAGTCCCCATCTATCCTATCATCATGTCCATGTGTTTATCTGATTTTGACAGCAGAGTATATAAGTTACATTCAGTAGGTGTTTTGGCTTTTAAACCAGGTTTTTAAATGGTGTATATTTTGGAAGCATCCGGCTGACAGATACCTTAGTCAATAAAGATGAGCGTAGTAAGATCCTTTGCTCGATCTTGGTCACGCCTTAAAATTCTGTATCCTTTCCCTTTGTCTTATTTTAATATAACTGACAGATTCCTGTGTGCATACCTAAGTCGTCTTTTAGTACTAACATGATTATCTACAACCATATTTGACATGAGACAAATTAACCATGTTAGCAGGCTAGACGGAACACTACTCACAAGGCTACTGAAAACGCTTTGACTGCCAACGAACGTATTCGCACATCTTCATGCTCATTTTCTGCGCACAGTCCCCGATTGCCCGTCAAACCTACGTTCTATGCAGTTTGTGAAATTCACTCATTTGGCTGTAAAGAGAGATTCATCCGAACTTAAGCTGGATCCCTGTTTCATCATGTTCTTCAGTTGGATTCAGTTAAATGTGCGAACGCTAGGAAACCTGGACTTGACGCACAGAAATTCTTTTATCAGTATGCTATTGGGAGGGAGGCAGATGATACCAGAGCATCTTTAGGTCATTCACAATTCAATACTGACCAAGCCTTGTATCACATATTTGCTGTCTCACACTGCTGCACAAAAGTATTTACGGAGCCTGTGCAAAATACCCAAAAGTCAAAAATACCTTGTATATTTTGTTATCCGCTTTAGTCGTTCTCACACAAATGCGTAGGTGACCCTTAGGTCCCCAATCGACATGTAGAAGGGTAGGCGGTAACGAATTTGAGGAACAGACAGCTACCGACATGCAACCGTTCAAAATATAATATTGTCAGTCATTATAACTGCTACTTTCAAAACCGAACCAGATGAAACCTGATTATTGACTCCCTCCATAAGATGTCTAAGTGAGAAAGAGTTTTTAAAGATGTAGTGAAGCAATAAACTTCTGTTTGGCAGTAAGATGTCGACCTTTGCAAGGAAGAACTGTTGCCTACGATACTACTAATAATAGTACTAATGCAAGCTACTGCCAATTCCCTCCCTTTGTGTGAAGGGAGTTCATCTTAAGTTGTTGTATCCCCATCCAAATCATGCATCATTGGTCTGAGATGATTCCTAGGAAGCAGGATATCAGTTGGTTAAGGGAATTGGTAGCAGTTGTCTGGATATTTTTAGCGTCTTTACGTTTTTCTTACTGTCTTACGTATGGATCACTGTGGCGAAATGGCAAAGTGTTCCTTGATCCGTCACAAAAGTTCATAAAATCTCGAATGCTCTCCAGTGTATAACTTGAGTGCTTCGAAGGCATGTGAACTTGCTTTACAGTTTTCATTTTGGTACTGACAGGCAGATTCATTGTGTTTTACGAAACCCTAAGCTTGGATTGTTCTACAAGGAGATTCTCTTCTCGGACACACGGTCAAACTTAATCGGAGGGTTCCAGTGGTGAAATCAGTTTTTTCTGCTCGTCTCACTGTTAACTCATCGATAGGCCAAAAATCGGTCTGAGGTCACAATGACAGTCGCTTTATGACATGGGCTTCAATATCCGCCCGGTGAATACGGCAGAAACGAAGAATAAAAACCTATTTTTGCAGATACCCTCAATTTTACTTAATTAGGAGTGCTGGTCTTCTTACCCTACCCCGACATTAAAGTTGCTTTCCTTTTTCACACTTGGGCCCCAGTAGTCTCCGCTGATAAAATGCTAATCTGCTATAATAATGGGGATGCGAACGATGTATCAGCTACACATATGTATAGAAAACATCCCGAGGGATTCGTAAATCACTTAAGTCGATATTCTCGTTTTATCTACTGGCGCACTATCCCAATGAAACTCCAAGGGAACACGCGGCAAGACCTCTCATCTGAGGGCTTGTTTAGCCTTTAACATGCAGTAAACTAGCCATTGTTCTTGACCTTTGCCTAATTCCTGAATCGTTAAAACGATTCATATTTCTTTCAGCTTACTTTCCTGTTCTATATTGAATTCTTTGGCTGATGTAGGAAATAATTTCTAGTTCCAGAAGAACTGTTTTGTTTAAAGTATGATTTGATCGTCTGGCTACCTACCTAGTTTTAAGAGCGACATTTCCAACAGAATCGGAATAATTTACTCGTATTCTGTTACTTCAGACTTACGATGACATCTATGTTGCTGCTGTTTCTGGTGTTAACGAGTTGGCTTCAAGCGGGCAGTTCACAGGAAACAAGTGAACCACTACGTAAGATTTCTGGTGATTTTACAAAGTTGATTTTTTTGGTATGCTTTTTTCTAACTAGTAACAGCTAGCTGACTACTGGCGAGTAGTCTGACTGTTCCTCTTTCATAATCAGCATTTCTGCTGGAGAACTTAGTAGGTACCATGCCACAAGATTAGAAGTTGATCCGAAAGTTTGTAAAAAAACAATTGGTCAGGTTACGAAATTTGGCTGTAACTCATCACGAACTCCATGCCAATACTTGGGCGGTTTCAGCAGAGCTAAACTGGCGCTATCCATTAAGTTGTAAGTTTAAGATGAGAGAACGAACCAACTAACAGTTCGGGCTACGGCCCTTGTGTCAGTTTTTTGGTTGTGTTCATTCATGTGAAACCGGATTTGCACACAATAACTGTTCTCTGAAGCCCCATTTATGGACACAGCATGCTTTTTTGACTAACTGAATGGCATTCATCTTCTGCTCGAGAGTGTCGTGTCCACTATTGAACTTCGGTTTCTTGCATGTCTAGATTGCGCTAATGGTATTTCTTGGTAACTTCTTGACAGATTTGTTGCCAAGGCACTGTCCACATTGGCAGACCCACTTAGTTTGACGATTTCGTTTAACTTCTATTAGAAATGCAGTTCAGTGTCTGCTTTTCCGATCTCCTCAGTGCTTCTGAACTCTCTGAACGGTCTCAAACGTTTTGAAGACGATTTTCCTCAGTTGCAGCTGGTACAATGATATGTATGAAAATTCATATGATCTTACATGCGTGCCCTCCACATTTCTGTCTATCAGTAGGTGCATTCCTCGGAATGTGTTGACAACAAGTGGATCAAGAGACTAGTTAGCAGATAATTTGCACAAGTGTTTGGTAACTGAAGGGTTTCATAATTTCATGAATGTTTGAGTAAGGTCACCAGTTTTAATTTAGAGAGCGTTTGACCTGTCATTTTTCCGTCTATAATATGTTTTTGTATCATCGTAGAAACTTTGTGCAAATTAGGCAACTGGTATGGAGACAACCACCATCAAAGTCCTAAATTTTCATATCGATTTCTAACAAGCAACCACACTGAAGCGTTATGCAATTCGTGTCGCTGGAAGTGGTAGCCTTTGTTAGAGGAATCTGGCGCCAGAGAGGCTTTGTTTTTCAATGGGTAGTTGATTCTTTAAGACTTCCGATGATGAGAAAACATTGTAACTGCGACGAAGCACGTTCGCTGCGCTGTGTCCTCCTACGGAACTAAGAAACAAGTGCATGCACACGTGGACGCGTACTGGACAAGACTAGAGAACTGGGTCGAAGGTAAGTCGGTGGAACTGCTATGGATCTATGTGCGCTACATTCCACACATCCAGAATTGCTCATTTTGATCAAAAATTCCATGAGAACTGAAACTACTCTGGTCTACGGCTTAGGGTAACTTTTGGCCGAAAGTAGGAGGCTTTCCTTATTCGAAGGGGAGTGTAGCTAAACTCCTAGCTGTATATTATAACCAACTGTAACATAATGTTCAAAAAAATGCGTTATGTATACCTTATGCGGTTTCCTTTATGCGATTTCAATTGGAATGTAATACCTGTACAATGGGTACTAAGCATGGGATACTAATGAGAAATGAAATGCCCAGCTTGTT
>NW_008751721.1:677905-694993 GCF_000715545.1 Opisthorchis viverrini | reverse complement strand
ATTATAATTACTAGGAATTCTTCAATACTTGTTTGTCACTAGTCTCGTTACGTACGATTGCTCATTTGTCGGAATGCCGAAATCTATTTTTTCACTACCTGTTACGCGCTCTAAAGATTCTGATAAAGTTTGAGGAACAGATTAAGAGAACTGATCCCAATTTCAGATGATTAGTCCAATAACAAATGTTCCTCAGTTTTAAACTTTAGAAGACGTCTCAAATGAACACCTCTGTGTTCTGGACTAAGTGCATTTTGTGGCCTCCTCTTCTTGCCGCCCATAGTTTAACACAAGCATTGAGTTCAGTGTGTCTGGCCTACCAATGTACCCCGTTATTCATGCGCCTATTCATAATTGTATGTATGTTCACATCATCACACAGGACGTAATCGGAATCAGACGCTACTTTATGAAAAGTTTGTTTCATCGGCATGTCGATGAGAGAAATGAGTTACGGGAAGACTGTTTTTTACTGACTCATGTGTGAGAATTTGACTAGTAAGAACGCACATGCTCTTCTTGAATTCAAATACAGAGGGCTATTACGAGAGGAATCAGGTGACTCATTGAATATCTTCGTTAGTCAAACAAGTAATTTCCGACCTCTTGGACAGTTCTATTGGTAAAGGCGAACGCTAATTAAAGACCATTCTCACTGGGTTGTGAGAGGCCTCTTTGAAACCCATGGTAATGGACGTTTGGAACTCAATTTACTATTTGGAACATTTGAAAACAAGTGAAATTATATTTCAAAAACCTGAAGCTAGTAGTATAGTTTCAAAATTTTAACACGGATTGCACTGAAGCTGCATTCAGTATATTATCTTCCTCCTTACTGTAGAAAAAAAGAGATCCATCTCGCAACATATGTATGCCCAGTTCTGTTCTAAAGGTTTTGTCAAAATCTAGAGAATGATATTTAAAGAGAACATAAATGATTGATCGTAGAAATCCTTAAAGAAGTCACGGCAACGCAACTGAGGTGTCAGATTATAACACTTTTTACACCACGCTGTGTTCTGGCTTTAAAACAGACACAGAACAAATACTGATTGCAAAACTAGCAAGATGCTCCCCCAGTATTAAATACCTAGAGGATAAGAAAAGTAAGCAAGTTGGGTTTGTTTGCGAGTAAATATTAGATTACAACAAACTTTAAGACGACACTACGCTCTTTCGAATCAGTCAACGTCAGCTGCAGACATGCTTTCGCTGTACTTGTTCTTTTGTCTCGAATGACCTGGGGACAGAAACAACTGTCGCGTCGAATTTGGTATCAATCATCTCTTCCGACGACCCTAACCAAAATTAGCTGCGAATTTACATAGTGTGCAGAATCCCTAAGCGGCCGCTCGTTAGGCGCTCTCAACAACGTTCCTTCAAAACATGGATTTCTCAAACTTGAAATGAGTCGGTTGGCCGGCAGTTGGTCACCTAATATTTGTTCATCCACTGCGGACCGCCTCAACGGAAGCCAACGTACTCACATGCAAGAACCACAGTTTGGGTGGGTCGGCCTAGTCTGTGGAACGCAACTACCAGTTAATTAGTATATATCTTGTTTTATGCCAGGAAAACTGAGCTCTACTCATCGGATACGGTTTATTACTATAATCTGTTACTGTTATCGTTGAGCCATCTATAGTAACTAGTTTATAGCACGTATTCTAGCTACCTTCCTCGTCGAAATGCATTGGAAGTTCTTGTGGTGTCAAAACATTAGCGGACACGGTTCTTGTAAGTTATTGCGTAAACAATAAGCACTAACCCGCCGCTACGCGCCACTACGCTCCCCAATAACGCACCGATGGTGTCAACTCGATTGGTGATGAAATGTTTGCGATCGAATTGCCCAGCTCAGCGAACAAGCCAACGACCAGTAGTCTGTCCTTGCGTACAAAGTTTCTCGTATTTTGAGTGAAAAAATCCGAACGTGCAGATTCAAAAGCCAAAACGTTGAGGGAAAATGTCACCACTTTTGAAAACCTCGAGCAAGGCTATACTGTCAGGATTCGGGTCACCAGTCACGTTCAGGGTACTCATTTCTGAGGTCAAACCCAAGTCTTTAGACTTATGGTGCACAGACTCCTTTACACACTCTGAGTGTTGTGTAATATTCTGGCAACTAAAAGTTCGTCTGATTTAATTTTAAAAATTTTAATATTGCCTGATTGCAACCCCAACTTTAAAATTACAGCGTTGGATTCGGGATTTCCTCTTGATGAAAACAACCTGTATTGAAGTTATTCCTAAAATATGTTGAGAAAGTTGGTTTGACAATAGTTTGGCCAAAATGACCCTTTACACTCTCGTCGGTCCATGCTGAAGAGTGAAAGCTCTGACGCGAGTTATGGTTGTACTAGGATTCATCGGTGTTGGATGCCACATGACACAAGTTCTGGCTCTTGTGAACTCCCAAGTATAATCTTCCCGAGAGAAAGACAAACGTGTTCGAATGACACGTATGTGAACACAAGTGCACGCACAACTGTCCATAACAGACCTCTCGAACGCCTCTAAGCATTTACGCCTTGAACACCCAGAGAACATCATCTGGCAGTAAAACCTATCACATGGTCCGATTGTCCTGTTCCTACTTGGCAGTTCTGTCAAAAGCATATACAGTTTCTAATTGCGATTGTCTATAAGCTCCGGTCCGTCGTCGCAATACATGGGCGGTTTTTTTATATACACTCTCCATTCGGTCCCATCTATCCACTGCATTAGATTCTCCCATGACTTATCAAATAGTACCAATCTCCGGTATGACAGGGAGTAATAGGTGTTAAGTAAGTTACAAACACATGGATGCTTTACACTGAAATACCTTCAGAAAGCACATGACCCCACGTTTGTCTAAATGAATACTATCCATCTACTGCAGACAAGTGAGATCAACATACCAACAGAAAGCACATGACCCAACGTTTGTCTAAATGAATACTATCCATCTACTGCAGACAAGTGAGATCAAACATACCAAGCTAGAAGGAAAGTTTTCTCAGTATTTGTAAACTACCCATTCGCAAGTTTATACCTTAAACAAAGGCTTCCTTCATTGATGAAACTGTTTTGAACCCCGTGAGTTTTGACGCCATCGGTTGGTACGCCCTCTGACAGAAACATCCTAAACTGTTGAAAGTATAGAAATTCGCCTAGACGAAAGGCCAAACTGCACCTGTAGGGGACTCATTTTCTACGCATCCGTCGAGACTACCCAGATTTAACAGTCTTTTTGGTTTGTGGAGCAAAACGTCTGTTATTTGTGGATATCTTTGAATTTTAGGGGGAATTTTTCATGAAAGGTTTCTACAGCGGAAGGATGTTACCCAAAGCTGCATCCTAATGTGACTGCATTTATGATAGTGTTGTTTCACTGGAGAGTAAAGATATTATATGGATTTCCCATCATACTACTGCAGTCCAACATGAATTCCTATGGGAAAGATGTATCTCAGTGGGCTCCACCAAATTTGTTCACATTCGTTGTCACAGTGTGTCCAGCACGAATGAACCGAGAAGGCTTTCAGCCTGGGGCAAAGCATCCACTTAGGCCTATTCGCCAGCTGTCGGTCAGCAGGTCCTGACGCGGACCATCTGGTCACGCTGATTAAAGTGCTCCGTCCAAACAGACCTTGTAAACTAGGAAAAACCAACGATTACAGTGCTAGTTCAAGGCACCTAACTGTTTCTGAGTGATAAATACATGAAATCAGAGCCTAGAACAGTTACATTCTCTGCTTTCTAGGCTAGAAAATTTGCATTGTTTGAGGCAGCATAATATTGGAAGCAAACATGATCAAAGCTTCTCTGCACTCGTCTTTCCGCCAATCTACATAAGCTGCTTTTTTAATATTACTCAAATTTTTACGGCTTTCGTAAATGAAACGAAATTTTGAAAGCCAAGATCATTGGTACTGTCACATACCCACTAAAGCGATGGATTGAAAAGCTTGATTATTTCGTTTTGTCCAGTGCCTACCTGTCCCATGTAATGCCACTGCAGCAACTTCTTGGCACTTAGCTATTAGATCTATGGGATGGTCTAGAATAAATTGTAAGGCGTGCAAATTACAACTCAAGACTGGGCCAACTTTGATGTCTGTGTGCTCCTACTAGATGTGCTGCCTCTGGCATAATAATCTGGATACTGAGCATCATTCCGGAGATGTGAGTTTGCTATCCACCACGAAGAGACTGGATCTTACCGTGGTGTGGCGCTTTGTGTACCTTGGTGACCCATCCAGCTATACTGGGGAGTGTCTGCGCGACTCTCAGAGACTCTCACACCAGGCTAGTCAATGGTTCAAGGTTTCCTGGCCTCCCAGGTTGGGGGTTGAAACATTTGTGGCAACGTGTTTCGTAAAAATATTATTGTGCTGGCAGTTCCAAGCCAACACCGCTGCCTTAAGGTTAGACTATTGAGCCAAATGCTTTGGTTGAGGATCTTAATTGTCCTCTTGTCTAAGGCGCCCTGGCAGCGTCCAAGTCCTCGTACAACATGAAATACATGCACAACTAACAATACTCTCATTCTTCATCGGCCGTCGCGTGGTGCCATCAGCCGGGTCGCCTTAATCGCTGCATAAAGCAGGACGGGTAAGCGAAAACATGGTACTGCTGATGCCTCCCTTCTTATACTTTCACTTTTTTCGTCCTCCAACCTTCTCCATCCAAATCTGAATACTTTGTTCGCAGGACCGAGCTCCAGATCATCCTGCATCACACCCAAATGCAGCTTCTGCACGTCCGAGTTCAGTTATAACCCCAAGCACATCGAAGCAGCTCCGGTCCGTCGTCGCAATACATGGGCGGTTTTTTTATATACACTCTCCATTCGGTCCCATCTATCCACTGCATTAGATTCTCCCATGACTTATCAAATAGTACCAATCTCCGGTATGACAGGGAGTAATAGGTGTTAAGTAAGTTACAAACACATGGATGCTTTACACTGAAATACCTTCAGAAAGCACATGACCCCACGTTTGTCTAAATGAATACTATCCATCTACTGCAGACAAGTGAGATCAAACATACCAAGCTAGGCTGGATGTGCTGCCTCTGGCATAATAATCTGGATACTGAGCATCATTCCGGAGATGTGAGTTTGCTATCCACCACGAAGAGACTGGATCTTACCGTGGTGTGGCGCTTTGTGTACCTTGGTGACCCATCCAGCTATACTGGGGAGTGTCTGCGCGACTCTCAGAGACTCTCACACCAGGCTAGTCAATGGTTCAAGGTTTCCTGGCCTCCCAGGTTGGGGGTTGAAACATTTGTGGCAACGTGTTTCGTAAAAATATTATTGTGCTGGCAGTTCCAAGCCAACACCGCTGCCTTAAGGTTAGACTATTGAGCCAAATGCTTTGGTTGAGGATCTTAATTGTCCTCTTGTCTAAGGCGCCCTGGCAGCGTCCAAGTCCTCGTACAACATGAAATACATGCACAACTAACAATACTCTCATTCTTCATCGGCCGTCGCGTGGTGCCATCAGCCGGGTCGCCTTAATCGCTGCATAAAGCAGGGCGGGTAAGCGAAAACATGCTACTGCTGATGCCTCCCCTCTTATACTTTCACTTTTTTCGTCCTCCAACCTTCTCCATACAAATCTGAATACTTTGTTCGCAGGACCGAGCTCCAGATCGTCCTGCATCACACCCAGATGCAGCTTCCTCACGTCCGAGTTCAGTTATAACCCCAAGCATTTCGAAGCCTGTTTTCAAATCCCTGTCTACTTAGCCACGTTTATTGTTCGCACACTGAAGCAAGCAGGTCGACAGGTGGCTCTTGTGCGTACGTTGGATCCCTCGGTATTAATGTCTGTTGTCTGTCAGAAACAAGGACGCATGACGCAAGTACTGTACTGCCTCCTCGCTTTCTTCCAGATTCCGGCTGTGCATCCCTGGTGATGCAGAGGCCGCTGCAGCTGGATATGCTGGGGCGGTTATTATATTAAGCGAACGAGTGGAGGCGTCTCTGCTTGATCGGACACCCGTTGATAACCTGCTCTGTGAGGTTTGTTTGACATTTGTGAGAGAAGTGATGTTCATCGCAACTCGGTTACTGTGTCTGCTTACGCCCTAACTAACTGTAGCCCTGAATCTGCCAAGGACAGTTTCTATGAAGCTCTAGGTGCCATTGCACAGCAGGCTAAAAGCTCGGATATTGTTGTGGTTGCTGGTGACATGAACGCCCAGGTAGGTAGACTGAGCGCTGCTGAGGCCCAATCGGATGATCATCTTGCTTTGGGCGCGAGACGCACGGAAAACGAGGGTCGCTTATTCAGGTGTGGTGCCGATCACAGACTGTTCCTTTGCAGTACGGATTTCCGGAACGGCGGACATCGCTTGACAATGTGGTGTCCACGAACTCAACTGGGCCACATCGCCGTCAGTTATCAGTAGTGGGGGTCGATCATCTCCGCCGCTCCTTCTGGAACGCCAGCATGGACTCCAACCATGCATCGCTACTTTTCATTGTGCTTTTTAGGTCTACGTAAAACGCGTGCAACTAGCTTGGCCATTGAGAAACTACTGTACCCGAAATGAACCTACAAGTACCAGCTCCTCGAATGCCTGCCGGACAGCACGGTGTCGGATATAGACGGCCACTGTGGAAAGATATCCAAAGCGCTACTCAAAGCCGGAACTTCTGTTTGCGGTACAACCCATTCTTGTACGGCAGTGAAGCATCAGTGTCAACACCGATGTTGCTGCATTTGATGATGATGATGATGATATTCGCTGATTCGTATCGAAGTACGAAGTTCGTTGTTCACCATCACGTGCTACACCCCTTTATGGGATTTGGTCGCGTTGCACAGAGCAGCTATAACCATAATGGCCGTGCCGATTGACTTTCAAATTCGGCAACTAATCAGCTACCTAATATAACACGAAATGCAGTTTTCAGATAACCAGACTCCGGCCTCTGTCTCACTCTTAGGTTGAGCCACGGTTGTTGTGGTCCGAAGGGTGAAAAGAAATTCTGCATTCAAAAATTATTGGGTTGGCGCTCGCCCTAATTTAATAGTCCCCACTCATCTATTCCCTATTTCTGAAGGTGGTATAAACTGGATCTCGCGCAGTCTGACTGCTACAGAGACCGCCTATTTTATATCTCCCCTTAGTCGTCCATGTGTGGTTTCACTAAGCAACATGATACCAAGGAATCTTATCAAAGTGCGTTTTTCCATACGTGCGTCCTAAATTTTTTCAATGACAAGTTCTGCTTTATGTCGTCTTAGTTGTGTGCTTGACAAACAGTTTACCTCATTTTTTCGGTTCCAAAATTTTTTTCACATAAACCGCCTGAAAGTTGTTTAAATCAAACCGGTATCAATAAGTACATTGACCTTGGAAGAATGTGATGTACTGGCTTATAATGCATGCATAATTGTTTACTGATCGTCTTAATATCCACAGGCGTATGCAAAATACGCCAACGCGAGCGAATAAGATTCTGGCTGTTGCAGCGAAACAAGCTTTTCAAAGTTCTGATGAAGTTACGTTTTTGCAAGAAGGCTGCCTTTCAAAGGGTTGCGGCTAATATTTTGGTCAATGCTGAATAGATATTTTGAGGGAAATACTGAGGAAAATACTGATGCGGGGTTCTGAGGACCTTGTCGAATTTCTATTATGACACTGTTATTGGATTACAGTTTATATAATCGGTGGATTCTCGTCAGCACAGCGCCAGTGGATACGGTAGCACCAGAAGATAAGCCACACGCTTTTACGAGAGCTGAGCAAGATAGTTAAGGTGGGATTATTTAAAAACTTTCAAAAAACTACGGATGGATAGAATTCATAGATACAACTCAAGTCTTCCTCTAACAACACCTCCATCATTTTATATCAAAGTACACAAGGTCGATTCCGTTGCAATCAAGTGACGTGGTCCACCTTGTATGTATGGATAAGTAAGTGTGGATCCACTGGTTATTCACAAATAAATCAGCATGGTATATCAATTAGAAAGTGAAAGGACATCAAATTACACCTGCCTAAGTCAAACTATTGAGGTGGCTCAAATTTCGGCCTGCGTTTGCAGTCGCACTTTTCAGTAAACTGCGAGACACTGACATGACAAATCGATATCTTCCCGTCTTCATTAATGATGTGATTTTTCTTGTAGTGTTGCCAACTTTTTCTCCCATCGATGACCGAAAAAATCAAGGTGGACTCTTGATTTGATTAGTGCTGGATTCCAGTTTCTCTATTACAAGGGCTCAACAGTAGTGAATATTCCTAGCCTTGTTGAAGCTCTAAGCTTTGGACGTCTGGCACGCAAGGCGAGCGTGTTTCGACTATTCCAGTAGAGCACGCGGAACACCTGGGCTATAATATCTGACCTGGTAAGCACGTTCAAACTAAAGCGATAGGATTGGTTTGACCGGACAACGACCCAACAATTGTCCAAGTCGTGTCAGTCGACTGACCTACCTGTCAGGGTTCCCTGTTGGATAAATTTTGACGCGAAACTGGTTGCCGCTTCTGTGAGGTTCTTATAATAACGAAAGTGGAGTTCGGTGGTTCCTCCATTTGGTGTTGATTTACCAAATTATTTGCATCAGGACTGAAGGGGACTGTTCAAGCCAAAGTAAGATGGGTGTAAGCAAAGCCACTCACGATTTTAGAATCGTCAGATTAGTTGCCTGAGTTGAAAGTGGTCATTACTTACTATTCGGGTCACCAACTGTTGTATAAACCGTTATCAGAGAATCAGCAGCAAAACGACTGATCGGTAGACGCAACAAATAGATCGTGTATGACGTTCGAGTAGAAAAGATCCGCTTCCATAGTACAGACTCCGAAGTGCGAAAATTCTCTTAAAGCAAACAGTACGCAACTGCAATTTCCACCGATTTCAGTTCACCGACCCTAATGCAGAGTTTCTAATCCACATAAGTGTTTTCATCGAAATCCATTGACGTCTGTTTTCTTCACTTTCCCCAACATTACGTCAGCTTCCGACAACATCACGACAGCAAAGGACGACAGCAGTGAAGTTGCGCAAACAAGTGCCATCGACGGGGCAACGTCTACGGTAACAGCCGTTCAAGAAACAACGCAAAAAATGTCGGATCCCGCAACAGAACCACAAGGAACCACATTGCAAGTTGATGCTCAAGACAGTTCAACATCATCTGCAGGTAAGCAGAGCACAACCACGCCTAGAGGAGTCATTGGTATCAATTCAATAACACAAGTGATTGCAAGAACGAAATTTGGCATAGGCTAGACATGGAAGGATTCATTTGTCTGAATATTAGCTAACGTATCCACCGGTATTCATTCTGCTTAGGCGCTGCTAACATCGCAGTCGGTCACAGAATGATTGCTGTGAATGGGAATTCGGTCACAGGCAGAAACTGGTGTGCAAAGTGTCATTTTGTTATGACTGAAATTAGATTATTTGTCAAGCCATAGTAACAGGCAACCTTCTAGCTATGCACTGAAAGGTTCCGGTACATGGACGCCATTGTCATCGGATTCATCAGGTTGTCATGGAGTGATCCGGCGTGTAATCCTTCAATCAGTAGACTTAAGCGGTTATCTGAAGGCCGTATCCCTCCGCCGGCCATTTTGCAGCCAATTAAATTTCGTTTTTGTGCGACACTTTGTCTAACCTTTCACGCAGCAGATAGTATAATGATCTGAATTCCTGTTAATTGTCAAGAATCTCTGCCCCATCGTTCATCGACCCTCGCGTCGGTCCTGAGATTTTTCATGACGTGCGCTTAGCGAACTATTGGTTGCTCGGTGCTTTTCTGAAAGAAGCTCTAAACCAGTCTACACCAGCACCAATTTAATGGTAAAAAGCGATCAGTTCTAACTCCGTACGTGTGGAAAGATCAGGATGGGAAAGAACCCAACTGAAGCAACGACAACATTCTAGCCTAAGCACAAACAAAGTAAGACTATCATTTCATGAAGACGTAATACTCTATCAAAACAGTCATCACCATAAATGTTGAAATTAACCAGGCCACCAAGGACAAAAGAAACCCACGACCACAATGCTAAGTGTGGTACATGAAACCAGAGAACACAGTATAGACGGAGCACGTGGATCCAGCACGAGAAGAATAACGAAGCTCAGCTGAACATCAGCTTTACAAAGGTGTCGGAATCCAGACTGAACGCAGAATGAACAAGGTCAACTCAGAAAAACGTCTGATCAACCAGTCAAACGGAAGAACTATCCCAGCATAATGGAAACAACTATCTCAAACAAAAAGGCGTAACCTGCCAAACAAACATGATAAATGCAAAAAGAGAGATAGAAAAAACTGGAGGCCGTCGTAGGAATCAAACAAACCAGGAAAACCCTGAACGGGAAGGTGGACAAACTCATCAATAGACCTGTTGGTGGAATTATCACCAAGTGGGCCATTTCGAATCGTTTCATTGGCACGGTCAGTCTGTGTAGAACCAAAATATTCCCCAGAGGCGTTTGCTTCGTAATACTAGTGACTGAATCGAGGACTTCAGTACTAGATATGCAGATCATTCACTCTGAATGACAGTTTATAACCACACCTTGGTCATCTCAAAATGTTTGTCTACAGAATGTCTCCGTTCCTTGCTGAGAACCATCAAGAGGGTATATAGTGGTCAAAATGCGTGCAAATGGTCCCCAGAGGCGTTTGCTTCGTAATACTAGGACAGAAGTGAGGACTTCATACCTAGATATGGAGATCATTCACTATGAATGACTGTTTATAACCACACCTTGGTCACCTCAAATAGTTTGTCTACTGGAGGTCTCCCTTCCTTGCTGAGAATCATCAAGAGGGTATATAGTGAGCAAAGATGCGTGCAAATGAGTGTACTTCTCGAAAACAGTCCAATTTGGGTTTAAGTAGAACATAAGGTTGACGGAATCTCGGGGACTGCATCTACCTGATGAGCCCCAAGAAGGACGAACCCAGTCGTGCGTTGTCGAAGATTTTTCAGCAACCTCGTGAATAGTTTCCTTTATGAAAATATATTGCGATATCTCCAATATCGTGCCAAATGAAACGTGAGGCGGCCTGTGTGCAGCACATTCAATTGTAGCATATCATAAATTAGAGTTTCAGTTGAGTCTCTCGTGAAAACCAAATTGATTTGCAAATGAGTGTGTTTCTCGATGTGTGACTTTGTTTAACAACTCCAGTGTTTTGATTGTGTGACCACGCACTCACACACTGGTAAACCTAATGGTGAAATCAAATACTCTTTGGTTATCAGAGACTAGTTCATCAGGTTGGGAGAGATAAATATGTAAGCAGTGTGTTATATCAACAAATAGATTGGTCCAGGGATTTAGCAGTATACACTTGTCTAAAAATGGTTCAAAATGACTCACGCTAGCACATTTATTTTACCGGAGAAATGGGCCATTTTTTGGTTCACGAACGGTTCGTGCTCCGAATTTTCACTAATTCTAGAATTCTGTAACCGCGAGTCAGAACAGTGTTTAAACAGCTCTAGTCGCTTTAGTGATCGTGGATGATTCCGGTACTCGAATCAGAATCAAAAGGCAACAAATGCATGAGGAGAATCTCTGTCAAAGTGCGGGCAAACGACTAACTTTCGGGAACATGCAAACCTTCCGCGGGACCAGATGATTTTTCCTGAGTAGTTTCGTTCAAATTACTTTCTTGTAGGGTGATGCGATTGTATCTTCATTGGTATGTTCACTTCCGAGTAGCACTGCATGCGGTACTTCAAATAGATCTCAAAGTACAGTGGTTTGTCGGAGTTTCAAGCATGCATATTACATTCTGTAAGTGAACCAAGCTGACCGACTAAGAAGGTAATGGTGAGCAAATAACCCATCAGGTTAATGTCTGCTGATCAGGTTGCATATGTTCCGGCTGGTCACTAGCCCGAGTGTAGCACCGACGGTTTATGTCATCCTCTGGAATACAGACCCTTTTACTCCATACCGTACTCCACATGATAAGAGTTTGTCAAGCTATGTGCTTTTATCCTATACTGAAGCAAATTTTTCTGGAAACTGAAGTCGGCGGCTCTCATTTTGGGAAGTTTCTTGGGAGGATGGACCTTTGGATGTACTCTGAATAAAGAGACCGAATTTTGAAATATGTCTTTGATTCGTGTCTGCTTAGGGCTTCACTGAGAGCTTGATGGAATAAGATACATCACTGGCATTCCGGGTTCATTTACGACTCTCTGTAGTTGCTTCCTAATTATCCGCTACCATTCACCCATCAGTCGAAGTTTCGCACCCATTTCGATTTTCCGGATTGAGTTTTTGGAAAGCGGTGATTTGTGAGGTTTTGTGTAATAAGAAACCGTGCTATGACTGCTTCATTTCTATCAGTCACTGGCGCCCAACTCCCACCCACCACAAGTCGTATCATTTCAAGTCGATGGCACTTTGAGTTCACATTCGTACACTAGTATTGCGGTGGGTTTTGTCGAAAAATTCATGGAGATCTAATTTGTAAGCCTGATTTTAAAGATCCGCAGAAACCGCAGTCCATATCACAATTTGAAGGAAACTGGTACTGGCGAATAGCTTATCTTCTTCGTTCCGATTTAATCTAAACAATAAATGGTCAGTATCGTTTCTTGTTGTTTAAACGAGCCGAAAGTAAGACCGAGACAAGTGGCCATTTCATTCCTAGTGACTCTGACATGTGTTTGTTCATGAAAGTCACACAGCGCTTAACATTGATAAGAAGAATGTTTATCTGTGAGGATTTGTTTACCAAGCCTTTCTGGAACAATGAGATCTCGATCGGTTCCAAGAATTTTCAAACCGCTTTAGAATCAAGGCGATTCTGTCTGTTTTTCTGTGGGGTGAACTCAAGCATAGAACCGATGCATTTTTTGAATGGACTGTACAAAACAGTTGGTTATTTGTGTGTGGGACCTACTCTGTTCGTATGTGTGCTTGTTTGTGTGCAATCGCCAGACGACATTCACCTCAAACGGGGTACCGTTAGGTTCATTCGATTCGATGGACCGTCCTCGTTTTGGCTCCGAACTGAGATGGTGTGCGTTCAAGTCCACACAGTCGGTTACCAAGTTACTGTGCTGCCCACGCGAATAGGTAGAACATCCTAGTGCAATAAATAACCCCGCTTAGTGGTCGCTTGTCCGTTCGAGATAACACAATGTTTACTGGCATCAGATGCTCGCAGTTCATTGTCCTAATGTTGGCGATTTCCTCTGGTGAGTAATGTCCATTCAAGCATAATCAAAACTATTCACTCACATTCACTATTAATTAGACTGATGATTTGCAAATGTCAACGGAATCTTAGAGTTGACTGACCGTAGGATCAGAAATAGCCACTTCGTAATGTGTAATAAACACTACTAGGCCATTAGCTTTACGTCATATTTTTACAACTTTTGATCACTTTTTTTCATTCATGTCACCTAATCTGGTGACTGATTGGACTTCTGACTAATTTCCACTTCACCTGTACTATCGGCCTAAATTCAGCACAAAATTTATCACATTCCGAGATGCACGAGTACTCTAATTTCTCATCATGGTCTTTCAGGGAGCTTCAACTTAGTCTTCCGTCCACCGTTAGATCCCCGAAAATTCACGAATAGTTCCTCAGAGCTTGCAGATTTTGAAAGACCTAGTCGACATTAACACAATGACCCACAAGTCCTTGAAGGACTCGCTACCTGAACTGATGTCTTACAGGGCGACATCCATCAAATAAAAACGGAAATAAACCGTCACTTGTTTCTTTGTGTGAGAATCAGTTTACGTTCGTTTCGGTGGCAATTTTAACCCCGTCTATTTATGAGCTAATTGGTCGTAGAGTCAGTCAACATCTATCCATTTCGCCTTTTGGCATTTTCGATAAGCAAGTCAATTGAACAACTGAACCGAAAGACGTCTACTTCTGGTGATGATCATCCTTACCTCTGTATCCAAAGGCCACTTGAATTTTCATATATTCCAACCCTTGTTAAGTCTGAGCTTCTTAGATGATCAAAATGTTTCCCGAACATACGAGCAGCAAATCTGCTCAGGCAGACTTGGAGTTATGATGGTCATTTGGAGAACGTAAAGGACAATTGCAGTTTTATTGTCCCCGTTTTAGATTCACTTAGACATCTGACGCTTTTCAAGCCCGAACGATGGAAAATTTCAAGAATGGCAGCAAATCTGCTCTAGAACAAGAGGCATAGTACACTGATTTACAAACTAAGTTGATGTTTACAGCAAAGAACTTTGCACTGCCATCTGATACACTATCCCGTAGTAACTGTTCTTGACAAAGCTGTCTTACTTAAGTAAGCACCTTAGTTGTACCGTATCTTCAACACTGTTAACTGGTCTTTCTACTGGCTGTTGATGAAGTGACATTCGATACGTTCACCGACCCTGGCAAACACCCTGCAAACTTCTGGTCACAGTGCACCGTTGGGTGTGCAATTTTTCCATTTCGGCTTGTGTTCATATAGTTTCTAAGGTGCAGTTCATTAACTAGACGCGAAGTAACCAACTGCTTTTTTTAACCTATGTAAACGCAGGCAGAGGCGAAGGATATACTCACTCGATGACTCATTGACAGTACGTCCTCGCAACGTGACACGAAGTTGGCGACCCAGTCGGTACCTGACACTAGTACATAAGTTCACCAAACGTCTTAGCGACTCCAGCGAAATAAACACATTTGCAAACAAATTTGGTTTTACGAGAGACTCATCTAGAACCCAGCTGAATCTCTGGTTTGTGATGTTACCAGACAACTGAATGTGCTGCACCAGGCCAAAGTTGGTGGGCTATCGGCTAATTTTCAGCTGCCTTATCAGTAGTGCATTACGTATCTTAGCGACTTCTACTGGATCAGCGATGAATAACTAAGTGTGCCCGTAATAAACCCTTGCCTATACTGACTTGCTAGTCAGATCATGCGGTTTTCTCACAAGACGATGAACCCCTCATATGATCAAACAATACCGCCATATGGCTCACCCTGGTTATCAATTTTCTTCTATTTTGGTCTAACTGGGGAGATACAAACGTTGCACGGGAGGAAAATTCTATGGAATCCGTTTGATAAGGAAATCTTTCAGAAGGTGGATGGTTTTCGATTTGGTTCAATTCTCATACCTGTGGTTGCCTCGGCTTCGTTTGAATTGTCTCCAGACGGACGTTTAGGTGTATTTTACTCGAGATTTTGTTCACCTTAAACAGGTTACCTTGCTCGAAATTTAATCCTTCAGGCAAAACAGGTAGCCAGTGCCCCCATTAGATCAGAGGATTTTTAACCCGAATTGTAGACCAGAAGAATAATATCTACATTTCACTCACTAACTAACTCATCATTCATCTGGCTTTCTCTACAGTTTTTGACATCCTGGATATGACGTACAAGATCTCGGTCAGTATTCCAATAGCTTAGAATCCTCAAATGCTTACACCTGCCTTGCCAGACCAATTATTTCTAGGGTGGGCCATCATGGTTAAAAGGGTTATTTGATTCCAACACGATATGTGAATCCTCTTTTGGGATCAGCTAATTTGTGGGATACAAACTCAACAAACAAACTCGTCAGGAAATCCCACTTCCAGCAACTATTTTGCCAAACAAAATACTAAAAAGCCTTTGGATGATTTTGGCACTTCCCACGGGCACGGAACGCCTCTAATACGTATATAGATCCCAAGTTTCGCTACAAAGCTAGTCAGCTTAGCAACCTGATGGTATGGACTGCATCCATTGCACTGAATTCAACCTTCACATGCTTCAAACTCATGTTTTAAAACGCCCACAGTGGAATGTGCATCAACATCTGAGCCCATCTCCTTAAGAGCAATCGATCTGATTTTGACTGGCAACAGAAACCCTCAACAGCTTGATCATCCATACAGTGGCTGAAAGGAAGTGCTATATAATTTGGTTTGAAGTATTACCTACTTGTGTTCTCTCTTGAAACATTCAGTCACCGGTGCGCTCGTAGCATAGCTATCTTTAGTTGACTGAGGTGTACCTTTAATAAAATGACGCATGCTCCTAACTGAATAAGAATCGCTATGGCGTCCACTGAGGCCATTCTATTGGGCAAAGCTTTTCAGAGCTTTTGCCAATGAAGCTCAGTCATTGTTCACCAGGAAAGCCATGTTTGCAATTCTAACCTAAGGCTGACTAAAATGCTGCGGGAGACAGACCACAGCGTGACAACACGAAACGAAATTAGTCACAATCTACCATGGTTCAATAGAATCTTCACGCCTTCCTCGCTGTAGTTCAGGTCAATCATCTTGCAATTAGGTGGAGGTCCAAGAGGACATGGCGTGTAACGAAGGCCAAGTCTTTCGTGTAATTTGACAGTGCATAGATCCTTAATTCAAGAACGACACCGTTAGGTTGTCATTCGTGAAAAATTTATATGAAGGAGCAATGTCGACGGAATATATCATCAACATGAAGAGACGTTCAATAAATCGATGGATAGTTAAAGGCTGAGATGCTGACAACAGGACTCCGATGGTCGATTCCATCGTGTAGTCATTTGTAGATTACTTCGCACAATTAAACCATTATTTGTGAACGTTTTGGACACATATTTGTATGCTCTGAAGACCTCCTATATGGTTGGACTACTGTTACTTAGCATAAGCTGAAATCAATGTTAATCAGGTGGGCTATTATTCATACAAACATCATCTATCCGTTTATATGTTATTTGTATACCCATACTTGAATTTGGCGACGATAAAGAGTGGTTGTGTAATGAAATAAATCTTAATGCGACAAAAGTCCCATCTTGCCTGATTGTTCAGAAGCACTTTGATAGCTATTGGGGTCAGGAGTCATCAGACTGGACAGACTAGATCGAAGAAACGAACCGTTTTTTTTAGTGGAACCAAAGACACTATCCCGTTTAGGGTTGAACTGTAAATACTTGATGGCTAGTAACATTTCTAGTTGCATAATACAAACTCAAGGCATCCCGAAAGATGGTGAGCTATGAACTTTGCACGTGGATTAACCATGTAGGGCAAGAGAAGTTTAAATCGTCTGACTTACCTTAGCTCAAGCGAGATCTAAACATAGTACAGGGCAAGGCATCTACTGATAACAAGCA
>NW_008751721.1:663097-677860 GCF_000715545.1 Opisthorchis viverrini | reverse complement strand
ATCAACTAGTGTAGTCGAAACCCCCTATTCCGTTAATCAGTAGTAGGAAAACTACGAAGTGCAGCGTTTCAACTTAATCAGCTAACAGACGATTAACCAACAACAAGCAGATGGATCCTGAATGAAGATAACAGAGGAAATCTTCACGTTCGTGGCACACAATCTGAAAGTCCCCCACAGAGCGAACAGCGTTTAGAAGTGCGTTTCACCGGTGTCAGTTCAGTGATGCTTATGTAGACTATTTCAATCTAATTTAAAATGGGTCAGAAGATCTTTCCTTCACTTTCTTTTAACTCATCGCATTAGCTCACGTCAGCAGCGTGGCAGCAGCTGACGAAACCACTCAAGTGTCGACAGCAGATCCTACTCAAACTACAGCCGCCGGTGAAGTGTCTACCGAAAATTCTGTTCAAGAAACGGCTACGAAAATGCCGGAATTCGCATCGACAGAGAGTTCGTCAGTGATTACGACGCAGGCGGACGCCAAAGGCAGCGCAACGCAAGCTCCAGATGGGCAGAACACAATGGATACAGCCACTCCTGGAAAGAACGGAGGTGTCACCCCAGGCACATCGGCAACCCCAAAAACAACCAAATCTGGGGTAGATAGAACAAGGAAGGGATTGTCTAACTGGCTGTTTACCTCAGCTTTGTGTTTTGTGGGTTCCTACGGTATCCGTTTAGCTTAGGCATCGTGCCTAACATAATCGGACAAAAAACGATCACGCTGTGTGGAAAATCTGACACTTTTGTCAACTGAGACTAACACTAATGTTTCCAAAGCACCTTCGCTCAAACACATTCCACTCTTCCTCAGTTCTCGATTAACTGTGTAAACTGTAAGACATTTTTGCTTTCCCGTGTTTTTTCTTGTGTGAAAATCCAAGCGCTTTTTAAATCTCGCAGATTATTACGGATACCTCTCGCTAGTTTTGTGAATTTTCAATTTTCCTTCCTGTACTGAATGGGAAAAAAATGAACAACTATCGTTCGCTTGTTTTATTGTACTACTTTGCTAGGAACGGACGGTGGTGGGATAGCGGATTGTGACCAGTACGCCCAAAGCGGATTTCAATTAGCCGGAAAACCCCAGTTTAGGTGATTGGCAAAAGTTATCAGCAGGTGGGGGCACTTGACTAAGTTGAATTGGTTTGTAATCATATGTCGGATTTTATGTTGGTTAAGCTGTCCAAGGATACTGGTGCACCTCACTGAAAACGGGATCACGTGATGCTGCAAGGTCTTTATTTAACAGCTGTCCATTTTTCGTTAATTTACAAGACTTTCCTATAGTGAGTCCCCCCTCACCCTTTGTGCTTATCGCTGAGCATGTTACAACTGATTCACCAGCTGAACAAACGAACGTCCCCACAACTGAACACTGGACTGGTGGTAACGTGCTTTTCTCAAGTGTCAGACATCTGCGCTTCCGTTTCGACAAGGCTGTTTATCATGAGTGAAACTGGAGTTCAATCCTTGACCTCTTTGGTTTGGACCAAGCAGACTTTCTCAAGTGTCAGACATCTGCGCTTCCGTCCCGACAAGGCTGCTAATTATGAGTGAAACTGGAGTTCAATGCTTGACCTCTTTGGTTTGGACCAACCAGACCAATTGTTTTAGGAAATGGGTAGGAGTTTCCTAACCAGAGTCATGTAAATCCCACAACCACTTACAACTAATAGCCACAGTGCGAATTCGTCTTTTTTGGGGAGAATATTCAGAATTTGCTTACTTTTGACGCTCATAAACAGTAGCTGCTCTATGCTGAAAGTTTCCTGTTCGTGCAATGACACCTTATCCCGATTCAGTTGCGACATTCGCTCAACTGTAACACCCTTCCGGTACCTAGCTGCCATGCTACCCGAAGGAAGCACGAGGGCTAGGATACTACCAAGTTGCCCAAGCCTAGAGTCTGATACCATACAAAACCGGGGTATCCGAATGAGTTACATACTGGAACCAAATAGGATTAAACTGTACTCCACGTGCAAACGGGTCAGTTTTATGCATCGAGTCCCTCCAACCTCATCTACTACAGATCTACAGTTTGATCAATACAAATCGCCCACCTCGTATCAATACGACAGACGGCTTATCACCACTGACATTTTACTGGTAAACCTAACGATATGATGTGAAAACCTGAGCCTGGCTGTTACTGCTAGAATGAGACTTCTATGGGCAAAGCTGTGCTTTGTGCAGCCAATTCCAATGCAGAGCAACATCCGGTTTTTCTCATTTTCACAGAGCCCGTTCTGTTCATACGTCGGCTTAACTGTGAACAAGACCATTCGATGACTAATGATTTCCCGAACCAGTAGAGTTCTGACGTTGTCAATGGCAAGTGGCTCTCGTACGATAAACTGAGCAGGTAAACACCTGAATCGTGAAACCGTTGTAGTTGCTGAGGTTGTGCGTAACGACGGGCCCTTTAACCATCTGGAACATGCATCCAAGTAAAATGTACAAGGCGTTAAAGAATACACGGTAAATACATAATCCTCAACAACATTAACCTCAGTTGATGAAATCACTGCATTCTGCTCCAGTTGGTCTCCAGACCTCTGCGCAATAAGTCTGAGGGAGCGTCAGCGCGTCCAAACCTATCGGTTTGAAAATACCTATGCTCAAGGTCCTATCAACTCAGCAAGACGACCCACCGCTGAGTGAACAAGAGAATTTTGAGGGAGGAAAAACGGTGTGACAATTAGTGCAAAACCTATCCTCTCTGTTTGGCCGAACGTACTCTCAAAGGCTGGAAGGCTGTGGGATGAATACATGGCCGAATTCTAGTATCTGCCTGGGAAAATGATACGACACAAACGCCGAGATGTCATTATCAGCGGCAATACTTGCAACAGTACTGGGGTAGTTTTTGGGTCATAAAGTGTAAACAGAAGGTCAGAAAACAGCATCAGTCCATTAAGGACACACTAGCATAAAAACAAAAATATCATTGACTCATCAACGTTGTGCATAATGTATCTCATCATGAAACTATACTGTAGATTGTTGAATACCGTATTAAGTGGAACATAAGATAGCATTTCATCTGAAGCATACAAGAAGGAAATGCAGGTGGATTCGTCTGATTCTCCTCTTTGCCTTAAGTTGATCTGCAACTGAGGATAGTTCGCTAAATCCTTTTAGTTTCCACAAGGGAAGTTTTTCATGGGTGCTCAGAACCGCTTCATGTTGCAGGCAGAAATATGATAACTGTTTACAAGTCTAAAAAGTGGTGGTAACTGTGTTCCTCTTCTCAGTGCAGTGAGTTCTTAATGGAAGGATTGCTATGCTAATCGAGATGACGCATTAAGTATTTGTTCTCAAGAAAAATTCACACTTCTGTGTTGGAAAGGTAAGGCTTGGCCTAACTGCATATTTTGAGGGGCTAGCAATGATGGGGTTATTCATTTATGGAATGACGAACCACAAACCACGTGGCACGGCGTCCATAGTTTCTCGAAAATCGCAGGTGCACATTTGACCCCGAACGGGCTGCTGGTACATCGATATGTTCTCCGGTGTTTGGATGGTCAGACCCTCTTACAAGACTCCTCCACTCCTACTTGAAGATACTCACTCCTCTGAGAGTTCAGATTTAAACATTATGTTTTCCCCGTTAAGCCTGACAAAGTGGTCATCTGGTGTAGAATGAAGAGATCTGTTTTAAACAGCGAAAAACTTATCGAACAGTTGAACCGAACAGTCAGTCTTCCAAAGTGCCACAGATCTTGCACTCCAAAATCAATAATTTGGTTTTCTCCAGAACTGCACTCGTCTTACAGTACTCGAATACTTCGTTTAACGGTTCTGTTGTGCAGTGAGTCTCAGAATGTCGATGGCAAACCATCGGCTGGACGCTCCTCTGGTTTTCGTCACTTAACCAACTTGACCGCAACACTTTCCCCATAAATTTTATGTTAATTTTATAACAATGTGCCATCACATCACTCTCTATATCACAAAATGGAGTGCACTGCACAAAACACGGTCTGGCGTAGCTGGGTGAAATCTCGCGAAACTTGGGCATCTACCCTCACTCTGACGCTAGTAGGTCGAGGTGGTTCGCGATGGATGCATAGCAGAAACAGGAGTCTGGTTCACCATGAGAAACAGTCAAATTTCGATTTGCCAACGAATGAAAACTGGTAACCAGATGCTTTTTGGCTACTCAGCATTTTCGCGCATAAGTTGCGAACCGCTATTTCAGAATAGGAAACAATGCTTCCTTCTATAGACCATAGTTTGACGAACGTTGTACATATCATAGCCACCCTGACCTGGTGAGTTTTACCTACTGCTCTAGTGAGTCTGATTCATCACCATATAGTCGCTTACGCGGCCACTATTTTAAGGGCGCACTGCAGCCAACTAATCCATGTTTTACTGCAAAGACTCCAATGGCCAAATACTTCAGTCGGTTTGCGATCCTCAAGCAGGCGGGTTCAAGCTTCCTAACCACAGGGTAAGACTGTTGGTACAGCTAACTTTTCAGCCCATTCCTCTAGCTTTGATGAAATTTATATCTTGCGCCATAGACTACCTGAGTTCACACATTTCTGGCGCCTCGAAAATAGATGCAGTGTTTTTACTTTCACAGTTTGTTCTCACAGGATCTACAACTATCACAAAAGCCCGAAAAAACTGTGAGGCTACTGCAGCCCTCCTAGACAAGTATTTTGGTGATCGCAGTAGTCAGTCTTGATCAACGAAGACACGTTAAAGCCTGAAGTTATTCTCTTGAGACATTTGATACAAGGTCAGTAGGACGACTGTGCTGCCATTGGTGACTTCGGACTGGGGTTCAAAACTGAAACAAAACCATTGAATCAGTGCTGTATGACTTTTCATTCTGAAGTTGAACGTTGCATGCAAATGAAACTTCATTCTATATTTGTAATTCCTTTGCCATACCTTTGCTTAAAGTTCATCGACAGCCCACGGCCTGTTTCGCCCTTCTTGGGGCTCATCAGGTAGGCGCAGTCCCCGAGTTTCCGTCAACCTTATGTTCTACTCATAAGCGGTCATCTAAAAGTGCAAGAACACATCGGAAAAAATAGTGCTCATGCAACTGGCCTCACGGTCGACCGCAACTCACCGGTGCTTCACAGGAAAACTTAGCTTAGAATCCACTAGGTTTATTGTCTGGTGGAGAGTGAATTCACTATTCGTTGGAAAGATCACATACACATATCTGACTTCGAAGACTAACCTAGAGCTTCCATGGAAGTCAGTCAATCTTCGAAATTTTCCACAGAAATTTGACAAATTTTTGATCGTTCTTGACGGAGCACTTGGAACAGAGGAAAATGGGAAAAATGAGGAGAGCTAGAGACATTTGATGCATGCGTATTCCTCTAGTCTGCTGCTAGGTTTTTGCTCAATCAACCTTGGAGTAGGTATCAGAATATCATAGGTCTACGGCCGATAGATCAGTTGCATTTGTCCGCATTCAGCCTCTGAAACTTGAGTTTTCTTGAGATTCACTTAGGTGCAGATAATTTTTTTTCATTTCTGTCGCATTCTCAGATCGACACATGAAAAAAGTAGCAATGGTGGTGGTATCAGCCTTTCTCTTGGACTAAACAAAAAATGGTTGCGCTGTTGGTGGCCCACGATGTTATGAGTCGATATCCGTTAAATTAGTTCTACGTTTGGGGAAATCGGTACTGCAACATCAGATGGCGAACCAAAGCATCAGTAATTCTATGAGTAGTGTGGTCCATTGAGAAAAGTCAGCGGCATGGATTCATGGTGAGTACCGATCCCATTGGTCGGTGTGTCATATCGTCTGCCTCAAAAGAGCTATCAGGAACTCAAAAGGAAACTCAACAGGAAACTCAACGGGAAAGCCGGCAAGCATCCAGGCCAGTCAATCACTCAATCAATTCAGCAAAACCTGATGAGTGTTCTTGCACGCCACAGAAGCACGACCGAATGTGATCACCGTTCAGGCATTTCATAGAGGCACGATCGACGTTGATGGGTGTTCATTAACGCCTATCAGCAGCCTAGATCAATGTCAGGAAGTCCCATTTAAATAGCGTGGAGCCGTTGTAATTTTTGTTCTCGCACTCGCACGCACTGGTGCTCTCGCCCTCGTTTGTTCGGAATATAACGGTTGTGTTCCCTTCTGTGAGTCCTTTTTCTCCGTCATCAGGCACTGGAGCGGGTCAGCAGCAGATACCACAGATTGACGAATCAGCAGATATAACAAGTACGATCGATAAAGTGTGGCATTTTCGGAGTAAAGGCTAGTTAAGTGTGGTTGGACAATCAGGCGAATCGACTCAACTATCTGGGTATGCACCAATGGCTGGTGATTGCCTGAATTGGTCAACAGCTAGTCAGATCAAGAAGCTAACCAAAGTGAAATTATGATCGGTAGTTGCCCAAATGGCCTGTGATACATATATATGGAGATTAAGGATAAAGAGTGGAATATTAAGCCTGTTAACTGTTCACATCAGCCCCGCTATTCATTTCCACGCTCGAGCTTGCACCTTTGATACCATAGCCCGTGGCCATCGGGATGATCAGGCTTTAATATCTCAGTCTACTCATGAGTAGCCAGAATTATTTGTGTCTAACCTATCACTTTTACGGATCCTGACCGGTTGTCCACACGACGGACCACCAAAACACCTGTTTCTTTTAGCTAACTATTACCATCCCCTAAATTCCCATTTTTCACTTGCCAATTGTGCATCCGTTTTCTTCTTAGGTTTATCAAGGAAAACAGCTTAGTCTGGCAGGAAATGAGATCCAAACGGTCTGAGCTGGCTACAAGCAACGTGATCAAAATAATTACATTCACTGTCAGTTCAGAGTCACTCCACTCAGCATATAATCCTCTGTTGAAGACTCTCCTGGTGGTAATACTTGTTTGATCGCTGCTACTTTGGATCCCTTTGGTACATGACATTGAGCACATTTCGTTTTGTGAAGCTACTGATCGTCTTTCGTCTGTCACATGTTCCGTTTGTTCATTTTGCAAATTGGGTTTACTTGCTTCACTTATTATTCTGGCGACCATCACAAACTTTTGCGTCGCCTATTTTTTGTGTATAAATTGGCCTAAGTAAGCTTACCGTCGACTTTCTATCACTCCCATCCACAACCTCTCAACTCACCACCATTTGTGATTGATCCACCACCATGTAGAGTTTGATGCAGTAGGACAGGTTTCAGACGATCCACTCTGTCTACTCTTCTCCCTTCGCCAGATTCGAAATCAGGAGATTGGTTTGGAATTCATACAATAGACATCAAACAGCTGGAGGTACCGGTTTGTATTCGCCATGTATTTGTACGTTATGAACGTGTCGTTGTATGAGTATTATTTAATTATGTCGTCACTCGTCAGCACTCCATCTCTTGATTGGGAAATGAGGCTTATTGAACTGCCAGGTGTGAGACAGTAGACTTAGTTATTCAATAGTCCAACACTAAATACTGCATGCATCTCCATCAGAGTTGAACGTAATGGGAAAAGAGTCATGTATTTTTTATTGAAACGCAAGAAAACGATTATTATGGTAAACGATAATGTCCCCTTCCTGCTTGACAAATTTGCATTAATCTTTTGATTTCAGTTTTTTTAAAAGTTGTCCGAAAGCTTCAATGACATCCATCGACCAACTGAGAAAACCAAGCTAAGCTATTTTTTTATTCGAAAAGTTTAACCGAAGTGAAATAGTTACCCTGTGGTACTGAAGTAACGGTGATACTACCGAGGGGGGGCATGCAAGTAGTATACTTTCTTCTTGTAAATTCGCTTTGCGTCTCTGGAGTCGCTTTGTAGCATTTGCTTGAATTTGAGCAACAGCCAATTTATATCCAGGAAAGTTCAAGAAGACGCTTTCAAGAGAAGATGGATGTTCAGTTTTTGTAAACAAGATGCAAATGAGAGTTTGCTTCCCTGTCCAATAGTCTGTAACTGATCAGTTGGCATTTTCCAATAAATGACTCCGCATCGAAGGCCTTCTTCCATTCACTGATATAAAGCGCTTGCTCCGTTTGGATCAGGACTACGACGGCCTAATTTGGGACCAACGTTTCTAGTCCCAATCCTCTTAATTAAATTCATAGATGTCCCTGTACTTTGAGCGTACTGTATTCCTACAGAAGTTGCGTCGAACATTTTGCTGCATCATTATCTAGACGTAACCCTGTGGTACTGAAGTAACGGTGATACTACCGAGGGGGGGCATGCAAGTAGTATACTTTCTTCTTGTAAATTCGCTTTGCGTCTCTGGTTAAAGTACCTACGAATATTCAGTCATATAAATACCACCATATTGTATCGTTAAACTGGACAAGGCTTCGGAAATTAGACAAGTGAAACCACTTTTTGGCTCCAAAAGAAAACAGACCATTCTCGTGCAGCTGTTTACTAAAGCCGACCTATTTAAAAGCCCAAAGGTGATCGACCTTTCAAGCCTCCTTTGAGGTCCTGAAAGCGCAGAGATCAGCATTTAGCAACTGACAATGAATTTGGTCTATGGTTCAGGCACTTAAATCCAGCTTACTCATAACATGAAATTTCGTGCGTTTCTCGTAGGTGACTGTGATTGACTGTAGCTAACAAAGACGTGCTCGCTGAGTCAATGGATATGCGAAAACGCTCTCTGAAAGTCAGCTTCAACCACCGCACTTTTCCGTTTTCACCGTCCTTTTTACCCTTTTCCTCATCAGACGCAAATCTGCTGATCAGTGCTGCACATCATATTTCACTACTATTTCACTACAATTTGGCATCAGTCACATCAGACTTGCTGACATTACACAACTTACAAATTTGTTAGAAATTCTTCAACAGCCCAACGTCGGTTTCGCCCTTCTCAAGGGTCTTTCTATAAATGGGGCCCTTGAGTTTCTATCAGCCTTATTTTCTGCATAGACAGGTTGTGTGCAAGTGAATTTATAAACCCAGTTGCAAATTAAATAGTCAGATTTGTCTTCGTTACACCAGAGTTACCGACGTATGAACTACCATCAGATGGCCACTGGTCGTTTTTGGCTGTTTCTATTTGCTAGTCATCGTTCAGTCAACTTTAAATCTCAGGTGGAAGCTAAGTGTAGTGCAAAACCTTTGTCGAAAAATCTCACAACTTGTATTTGCCTTTCGTAGGAGACAACCCCACATTTACAAAATCGGCAACCAACGAAGAGGAACGGCTTTCATGAATCTGCGAAGTCAGCTTTTGCAGTTGGAGTCCCGAAATCAGTGTGTGAAGTGCATTCCTTCCATGAATTTCGATTTAGCGATCCAAGGGTTATAAAATAGTGAATGATGCAATACAATAACCGGTTGGATCAAGATGTGCCTTCACATAAGCTTAGGGCACCCGTGTGATACACAGCAGATTGGTGGCATCTTCTCCTTCACATTATGTGCCCTTGAACAAAAACTATACTGATTTGAAGTAAAATTGGCTAGAAATGCGGTTTCCCACTGTCCACATTTTATGATATGTATGTTCTTCAGTGACTCCGAGTTTCCGATGAAGCTTTTGCTTTGTCTACAGTCTCCCTGTCACCACATGCTTGCTCAAAACGGCATTGTCACACCGGAAGATAATTGGAAACTTGGCTGTATACAGCTAAGACGGACGTTAACCTACCTAGTCTGTAGATAACCCACAGGGCGAAAATATTGAAGAATGAATATAGCTCAAACCTTGCTGCTGATCATGCTGCATAGGCAGCAGCGGTCCGGAAATGGTCTCGGATCCTGAAGAAGATCACCACAAAGTGAAGTAAGTAAAGTCTAGTGCACACAACATATGATTTTTCAACTAAGCGCAATCGATGGCGGGTCAGGGAATAGTGTGTACAGGTAAGAAATATCAACATCTCTAAACATGTACCATGAAAATGTGTATCAGAAGGGTTGGAGTCCTGAAAGTGATCCCAGAATGCCCGAAACCTACTCAGACCTTCAACCTCCACCAAGTAGGTCGGCCGTCAAGCGTCCAAGCCAGAAAAGCCAGTTACCGATTGGACGCTCAAGCAGTAAATCAGTTCAGCAACGGCCACCGATGATGAGTATCCACCCAACGCTGACTGGACAGCTTTGACTCAAGGTCAATACCCTATAATTTCCGCACTCGATTGATCCCAATAAAGCTGCTGCGTTCCTTGCTGATGAGTCTTTTTCCGACACAAAGGTACTTGAGCGGAGACAGCAGTTATTTACAAAAACATGATGCATGGATATAAGCCACTCAGAGACGTGGTTGTGTCCCAGGCAAGTCAGAGCCCTAGCCATTTTAAATAAGGACCATAACAGCAATACTAGGATATCTTGAAAAGTACACTCATTCGCAAATCAACTTGGTTTTCACGGGAAGAGTACCATGAGAGATTCCGTTGAGTCTCCCGTGAAAACCAAATTGATTTCAAATGAGTGTTTGTCGAAATCATTTAAATTTGAGTTCATATAGAACATAAGATTGACAGAAAATCGAGGACTGCCTCTACCTGATGAGCCCCAAGAAAGGCAGAACTGGTCGTGGGCTGTCGAAGAGTTTTCAGCAACCTTGTGAGTAGTTTCCTTTGTGAAAATATGAGATTTTAAGTTTCACACTTGGACATCATCGTTCTCTTTTCAGGAAATGAGTTCAGAATGTGATGATTGCAGAAGAATATGAAAACAGTTGGCGAGGGTCTCTTGGTGCTCCAAATGCCAGTTCTAAAATGGAACAAGTGATCGACAAAATAGGAGACCGGAACCAAATATTATCGATTCTTCTTCCGTATATTAGTTCCGAATAAGTGGTAGGTGAAAACACATTTGTCTATGTTGAAAGCTCGATAGTGGGCGCTTTCATTAAGATTGAATATCCTCGTTGTTTCCTGGAAAAAGCACTTTACACTATATTGGCAAACTACGAGTGTTTTTGGCAGCGTATTACCATGTTCTCAAGCAAGAGAATGTACACTTGTCGAAGCCCACTCATCTGCAAATTATATTGGTATCTAACAGAGATTCAGCTGTATCTCTCAGTTTTGTGCTGTCAGGGCACTTTCAGCAACCTTACGAGTAGTATGTCCTTCCAAGGGAATGTTCGTCTTCATGCAGATATTTGTTTCATGTTCAGCAAACAAGATAGCCTAGTCTAAATTGAAACTGTCCTGGTCTATCGAAAGCAACTTTTTATTCGACTTCTGAGATGAACCCTGATCACAAATTCCCAGCCCTGCAGTTGGCCACCATACCGGTGTCTGACTCGGCAGTATCTAAAATCTCAAGCCTCAAGGGACCGTCATCTAGCGGCGCAACGGACCTGAAGCATCCAAGGCGTATGATTTGAATATTCACATCGTATTTATTGTGGTTTCGGTACCCACTAATGAACATTTACACCAACTTGTACCTTTAGGCAAAGAGAAAATGGACACAGAGTTGATGGCTTCCAGTGATTTCTATTCTTTGTGGAAGTTCCCGATACGGAACTTTGAGTAACGCGTAGGTTCGACAATCCTGAATATCACAAAGAAGGATTGGGTACGAAGGTCTAAAGTACTATTGACACAAAGGTTAGCAAAGAAACTTCAGTTTTCCACGTTCGTTGTGTTAACAAATACACCAGTCTGTCACTGATCCCGGCACAGGAAAGTGTCAAGGTCCGCCCACCAAGCAGCGGCGAGCGGAATCTTGGTTCTGTCGCGTGTGTTGTGGTCGCCCCGTCCGATGTCAATCTAATCACACGTTACTCATGACAGGCAGGCTCAAAATACGAGGCACGGACACGCATTCGTAAATGGGAACGGACGGTGTCAGAGTGGACGGCCTTTACGGCAAGGTGAACAGCGGTACAAATGAGCAAAACGAGATCAAAAGCACATGATTCTGGGGCGATCGCTCGTGGAGAATCGGTCCATGTACCACGTTATCCTGGTGCGTCGCAACCGTTGCTGAAGTGACCACGCAGTGGACACGGAACGACATGCATTGTGTGATAAGGAAACTGTTAATCCTCCCTGACAGCTGAGATGTGCGCGTGACTCACACAGGTCATCTGACTTATTGAACCACGGTTGTTATCTATGTCCATCGGGTCACTTGACCTCTTTTCAGAAAACAATGGGCGGAGCAGGAATTTCACAGGATAGGTGAAACAACCAGGGCAATGGAAAAGCGCGTCTAAGAAGCGAACCCAGTCGGGCGTACTCGCCCCTGAATTTGTAAGTTCTTGTAGCATGCCAGTTAAGTTTGGATGAGTTAACTTGTAACAATGGATTTAGTGGCATCGTCGCCAACCCGTTTTCGTTGAATGCGTGGATCAGTACGGCGCCAACATTCGCGATCTTACAACTGTAATACGAATAAAGATTTGAGGGGGCGTAACAGGGAGTCAGCCAGTTTATTTACTACAACAAGGCCTTGAAATTATCTGCAACTCACAGTGGCTTATGTGCTCCTTCAGACAGTCCGACACACCGCTAACACCTCTTGGTTCACTTGGCTTCAGCAGTGCGGTATGACATCATGATTGTACGCGGATTGAGAAGTTACCGAGGAACCCAGACCTAGAGTGAAAGACGATTAGGGTCCTCGGCCAAAGCCTTTGGTTCAAAAGCCAGACCGCAGGTCAGCAGTGGTTGGCGAGAAAAGAACAAATGTGCTCCAATACTCAACCTGGGGGGACAGGAGACTGTATTTATCGGATCTCTAACCTCTGACAAATCTGGCACAAGAGACTGTGTGAGTGTTGCACGGAAAGCATGCAGTGTAACCCAAAGGGTTACGGTGGCACAAAACCGTCACAATCCAGTAAGGTCGTCTCTTTGTGACGGACTGGGATGCACAGCAAGTACTGGATCTGTGGCCGGTTGATTGATCATTTTCACTTACTCCTTTTATGTAACCCCTGATTAGACTTTTAAACAGAGAGGCCTTACAACTCGACCGCAGACCCCCACCCGTTGATAAACATCTCTTCAAAACAATCAGACGATTCTCTGATGCATCCATGTTAAGAAACCTCAACCAGGCACGTAATGCTTGATGAATAGAAAGACAGAACTCAATTGTATGAACCCGTCAGTGGTTCTCTACAAACCATCTTTAGAATAAATCACGGTAAAAAAATGTATCTATATTTTAGCTCCAAAGGAACTTCTTGGAAGCATATGGTAACATGAGGTTCATAGTGGTAACACCTATTGTTGTCTCCTTCAGAAACGTCATACCCTGGCAAAATCCTTACTCCATTTTCTTAAACTTCAAAAAGCCGCGGATAGGTGCGCTAAACAGTCCACGTATGTTGATGTCATCTTACAAAACGCAAATTCTCAACCACAAATTAAAGCGTTCTCATCAAGTGGTCCAATCTGAGTGTCAACCAAGTAGAAACAAGTTCAACTTCTTAAATCCATATGTTTCGGAACCCTGTAGGTTTCCACTGAAAGGTTGACATCTTTGCGTAAATATCTCAGCTAAGTGCTGGCCTTCTAAAGATATGCAACAGCTGTCTTCAGGAATCACACTGTAGCTGTATGGATCTTTATTTTTAGGGCAGAAATCCCAACTTGACGGTTTTATGGCCACAGTTTGATACCATGAATGCAGTGAAGTTTGAAAGTAGCGTGATCCATACTACCGGCCTAGCCATTGTTTGCCGAAGAGAGTGCTGTTTTCCATGCTCAACTCGGAGTGGCTTAAGCAGAGATTTGGCCAAACCTTGAATTGTCAGAGGGGTATGAAGGCGCTGTCGGTGCTACTCGCCTTCCAGGATGGAGACCGTGTGATCCTCAATGCGCCTCGTTCGGGACACTACAAGATATGGCTGTCAACCGATGTCAGTGGCGTTTTCAGTTTCTATCTAGATTGCCTGAGTGAATATCTGAAGGTGTAGGCACCTTGGAATGATCGTAGTAAGCTAGCACTAAATCCCTTGCCTGTGCACCTTTATTCTTTTCTTTACAATAAGGTCTTCGAATAAATCATGGTTGTACGGCAGTGAAGCATCGGTGTTGAACACTGATGTCATGCTGTCGATGATGATGACTGCGCTTATGTGCCAGAATGTATAATTGGACGAGAATGTACATGTCTAAGTCACAAAACACTGTACAGTAAGGGGGAAAAGGTTACGACATAAGCAGCAGTAGAAAAACGACTGGATTTGCTGGAATGGTTTACCAAAAGCTGGGCACGTTTTGGAAGATTGGAAGAAGTACAATATAAATTGGATTGATAGTGAAATTTGTGCATGGTGATCTCAAGGCCTTTCAACCAAAGCATATGCATCTTTGGAAATCAGCCACGACCCACTCAACACAGCCCTAGTGACTGCCCATGAGTTCATCCAAACTGACCTTGCGAAATATGCATGGCGGCATGGAAAACAGTCCCTATCTTGTGTGCAGCATTTTGTCTTTTCTTCACGTTGCTGATCGCTGCCTGACATCGATTAACTTGTCAATTACGGTTTATTCACACCCAGAAGCTCTTAAGTTCCCCTAGCCCGAAGAACGACATTCTTCTCAGAGGTTTAGTCTCGATCCTGGTCATCAAAGTGACAAGCGGAATCGCAAATCCCCTAAAGGGGATGGAAAACATTTCGCAGCTACGACTGTCCTACTTCTCAACATGGACTATTTTCCCCGGAATTCGAAATACACAAACACTGTTCAGCATGGTGACTGAATTTCATTTATTTGTAGCGAGCTAAAACGTTCAAAATCCAATTTCACTTCTACTGGTTGTCTCCGACGCGTATTCGTGGTACTGACTAGTGAACCTGACGA
>NW_008751721.1:626000-661401 GCF_000715545.1 Opisthorchis viverrini | reverse complement strand
AACCTTGTCGTGGTGACGGTTTGTCTGCCTCCGCGGCCTATCGAGCTATACTGGGGGGGGGGCGCCCACACGAATTCCGCAGCCTCTCATACCAGGCTGGTCAAATGCTAGAGGTCTGACGAAGTCTCCTGGTACTCTACACTGTGGGTTGGAATTGTATGGCGAACCTCTTCTATAAAAATTGAAATGCACTTGCATTTCCCGCCAAACACCGCTGTCTTGCTGTCAGGCTCTTGAGCCAAAAGCTTCGGTTGTGGACCGTAATCGTTCTCCTGTCTAGGTGTGGACGCCGAAAATACCCCAGCCCACGTACAACCGTGAATTGGATTGGGTGGCGAAGCCTCAATGTTCAACACCAGTGTCTTTTTGTAAACATGAGCAGAACGGTAAATGGCGGCCCCACGTCACAGCCGTCCGATTGCGTACGGTTGGCCCTCGTTTAGATCTCAGGTGTACACACCGTTACTTTTCAAACACTCGCATACTTCGTTCTTTCTGGTGATATTAACACTTAAAACTAACCCCAGGTGGGTTGAACGTTAGTGTACTGTAATCACACTCCGTTTTAGATTGGATTACCCGTCTCAAATCATAGGTTTTTATTTATTCCACGAAATTTCATGACTACCAGGACGTTTCTCTACATTTCTCCCTTATTCTAGCAGTTTCCCTCCACGGATTCAGCACCTCTTTTGAAAAAGTAAGACGATATAAAAATGCCATTACGTTCTACCCCGAAATACGGGCCCAAATAGAACCACGGTCAGTTTTATGCGCGAGCTATACATGCAGTGATATGTGCACCCAGAAAATTCGATGGTGCGAGTTGAATACATGCTCCGGACTTATTAATACATGTGATTCGAAAGTTCAGTTGTGCTAGCGTGTGGTTGGACGAAGCCCAATTCATCGATTTAAACAGGGCATCCATTCACATTTTGTGAGTGAAACTTGGAGTTCTGGTTCGAATACAATACTCCCTATAACGACTCCAGCCCTCAGCGACTATTGACCGGTAATGGGAACTGGGACTCAACTGCCATGGATCCCCGTTCTGAAAACCGAAATTCAAGCTGACGTAGTTTCCAGCAGATTAGATTTGGTACGCGAAGCTGTACTAGAGGGATTGTTCTAAATACCCTGGTGCTTGCTACCATCTCCGTGTCCGGAATTACGCATTCCAGGCGCAAACACATTGGAAAAGGACTGTGCCGAGGAAGTTGAGCGAAGTAAACAGCAAACGTCAAACCAGCCAGGGGCCAGCTGCGTTTCAGAGTATGTGGCTGTGGCGCGCAAAGAACCCCGGGACGGAAACGCTGGTCGGATAGTCGGAGATATGAACTATAAGCCCTTCTAAGCAGCACAGCAGTTAACTCGAAGAAACTGCAAGCTCTGAGTACCCCCACTGCCTTCTTTTGGTTCAACCAGATTATGAAAACCTCCCCCATCTCCCGTGAAGCTAACGAACTACCTTACAGTTATGTTGTTCAGTCTCCAAAGGCCTATGAACTCCAAATTACGATTTTCGTCTACACACCAGCGTTCTTAGCGTTTTTTTATCGTTTCATCACCATGTTCAATCAGGCGATACATGGAGTTTTTGTCCCCGTCAAGTTTCTTAAGCCTATACTCCAATTCCATGAGTGATGACCATTTTTGCAATCATAACTGTTGAACTGAAAGGGACGTAACGGTAAAAGCAAAGCCTCTATACTATAGCTACCAGAAAGGCATATGCTATCAGTGACGGGAAGGGAATACAGCAGGAGATGGACGCACAGGTAAAAATGATATTTCAGTCAGTAGCTGTACGAATTCAAAATACATGTCACCCATGAGATTGTGTCCAGTAGTTCCCTAAAAGGACCACTGATCAAAAACAGACGAGTGTAGGAAACCTCTGGTGATTATTTCTTGTCTCAGACACAGTAATAAATCCGGAACAGGAATCAACGACCACTTTCGAAGCGCACACGGACTGTGCCATCTTGACTGGAATCTGCTAGCCTGCGAGTTGAAGTCGCAAAAGGACCTACCCTGGGACACACGATACAGTGCTAACGGACACTATACAAGTAACTCGGAAGAGTGCACATCTAAACAAAGTATTCCTAAACATAATGTAGAAGCGCGGCGGTGGACGTATTATGGCCAGTACACCGATGAAAACAGGGTTCCGTTAAACGTGTGCAAAATAGGCCCGATTGTTATACCAACCATTTGATAACCGAAAAATCGTCAACCGGAATCTGTTTACAATTGACAATCACGAAAGCAGGAACATGAAAAGCATTGAACGGAAACATATCAGTTTGAGGAAATCAATGAACACTGATAAAAACAAGCACCCAGTATTGCTTAAAAGCTGGATAAACGCGCGAAAAAATACCAAACTACCCCTCAGGTTCCATTGTGGGCAAGAGGTTGCGCCCAATATTTGCTGAGTGAGCAACACGTGTAGCACCCGAAGACACGGCCGACGACTAAGGAGAAAAAACGAAGAATCCGTCCGGGTCACGCCACACACAGTAGACGACCTACCAGTTTACAAAATAGGAGCACGCATCAACCGAAATACAAAACAGAATTGGATGAAAACATGGGGAACGGGACACCAGATTGTGAGGTGCTGAATGAACAGGGAGTGTTGAATTGAACCGAGGTATGGGAAGCAACGATCAGGCGCGTTTATAAGGAATAGTCTCTTTGATCCATGCGTTCATTTCGAACATCTAACCAGTTCACCCCACCGTATTTGTCTGTCGCGGATGGACAGACAGATCACCTCCTCCCTCCAATGTGAAGCAGAACCTAGTAGCCGACCAGTCATGTGCAGTCACCCGTTGTTCATCGTGGACATTTTCGAGTATACGTTGGTCTCTAAAATTGCGACAACGGCGCACCTCCTCCACCACCGCCGACATCGGCAACAGGGTCACCGCCAACCATTTGGGAAAGACTGAGGTCACCTAGATCAGTACCGTTTATCAGACGGGTACCAGAATCATAGTTGGACACTGAACCTTTTCCATTGTTCAACAATTCCGCGTTGCGTCGGGCGGAGAACTTCTGTGCACCACTTGAAACGGTGGCCCCTTGGAAAGTGGAATCTTGGGAAAGCAGGAAGTTTTCTACCTGGCTCGCACCATGCCCGAGTCGAAAATCCAGAGATGTACTTTCCTGAAAACAGAAACCACAAGGACATGAGAGGAGAAAGGGAAAGGCAAATGTAAGTGTAACTCTGGACGGAAACAAAACGAACCTGTGAAAGTCCAGATAAACCGAGATTACGAGACTGGCTGTTGTACACGCCAACCATGGACCCAAATCCGCCAGCTCCCTGTGTTCCAGTCAGTTCGGACAGGCCAGGTTGCGAAAGCAGACCGGTGCTCATATTGGTCATCGTACTGGAGCCGGGGCCGGCTAAACCGTCTAAACCTTGTTGTGGCTGTCGGGACTTTGTTGACCCGGCCAGAGCGCTGTGATTACCAACTTGTCCCGCACGGCGAGTCCCACTGCCCATGTAACGAGGAGCGGAAATGCCACCGGCTGTGGCCTGGTTAGTTGGGAGAGGGCCGCCAGGAGCACGGGTGCTCCCGCCCAGCTGACTAAGCGATGGACCGAAATTCAGCCCGGGTCCGTTGGGCCTGGCAAACGCATTCATTCCCATTGCAGCCGCAAATTTAGAGGTGTCCGTTTGTGTGTTAGCTGATGACCCGTAAAGGTTGCCCATACCGAGATCTGAAGCACGATGCAACTGACCAGTCTGCATGAGCATACTCATTGGCATTGGAAGACCTGGTGAGAGAAAGTTTCGGAACTACAGTCAATTCGGGAGAAAACTACGGATCAGGGAACACTATAAGCATAGAATCGATAACTAGAACTATCAAACCGAAACAAGACGTACTGGAATTTGCGTTTGCAGCGGCGAATTGTCTGTTGGGCCCAATATATCCAATTTGATCGAACAGCTGATGCAGGCTGTGAGACCCGGGGTTTCCTTGAGAAGGATGATAATTCGGATGATGCTGTGCGGCAGCCGCGGCTGCCAGCGCATATGCTGCAGCATGGCTCGCGCCCGGTTGGCTGACACCGCCCGAAGGACCTGGACCGCCAAGCCCTGAAGTATTGCCACTTGTTCCACCACCAAAATAAGCGGCCGCAGCCGCAGCCATTGCAGCCAAAAGGGCATTTGGATCATTTGGATTCGGATAAGAAGGTTGCGTCGCATTCCCACCTGCCTGTGGAAAGAAACCGCCTGGGCCAAGACGTTGTTGGCTCATCTGATTTGCGTTGAGCAGGGCCGTGTTTGCCGCCAGTTGGGAAAGAAAATGCCCGCCTGGTTTGAATGTATACGGCACCTTTGGTTTCGGAAACTGAAGCATGTATTCAGCTAGGTTGTTCAATGGGCCTTCGACTAAAAGATGCTGCTCTCGGTAGAAGTGAAGCAGTTGGTTCCAAAGTGGTTGCTATGGTGCATGGGAAAAGATATTTCGTTAATTAACTCTCAATGTTTATCTGTTCTATTATTGCTCACGATTTCGAGAAATGGGAAATAAAGAACTGGGAATAAAGAACGAGTGCAAGCAGACCACTAAGATAAAAAAAAACGTCAAATTAGTCCTATCCCACAAGTACTTCGTCCGATTCCCGCTTACCCTACTTCGGTGGACATTGACTATCCTTTTCACATCTGTTCGATCGATCCAAACAAGACGAAACAGGCATGAAGTTTAAAACTCCAAATTACATGTCTTGGACAAAACATGAGTTTGAACAATCAACATCACAATCGAGAGCATGATATCAGCGTTTAACACTGACTGACACTTCGCTGCCTTACAATCATGATTTATTTGAAAGAATAAAAATGGACGGAATGAAAAAGGGGCTCAGTGCTAGCCTGCCATAAACAGTTCGAAGTGCCTACGCCTCAAGACATTCACTCAGGCAATCTGGATTGAAACTGACAATAAAAACGCCGTGTACTGAGTGGATGCGATCGAGAGGCGGGCGGTATGACCTAGCAACGAAGTATGAACGAGCTCGGCTGACAGCTGCCGCCTCCCGGGGCAGGAAGGCCGGTTCTAAACCCATCAGTGGTTATTAACACATCATAATTCACAGCACAATATTGTCCAAACACTGATCCATCACTGCTATCTAAGCACAATTTATTTGGAAACCCTGTTGTGGAGAAGTGGATGCGGAAGGGACTTTGTGTTAGCCCATCACAATCATTCAGACACTGGCTAGAAGCGTCTCTAAATGGGCGCAGTATCTCGCGGTCCCCACCCAGAGTTTTCGTAATCACTTACACACCCATCTGCCAGGTCAACGGTTGACGAATTCTCGGCTTCCGCCGCTCTGAATTTGGAACGGAAAAAGCACTATCTTTCGTAAACGACGGTTCACACATGGGCAACACACAGCCTAGCCAACGCACCTTCTGGTGATCGACGCAAAAAATCGCTTTCTTATTGTCTCGTTACGGATTCACCGGCAGCAACTCACACGAGCTATGGTACTAAGACAACGACTATCGAACACCTGAAGACGTTTCAGTCACGCTGCTCAAACTGGCTTAAACAGCCAGTATTGAAGCCTGATACACAAGTCCCTTGATGTCATCGGTGTCTCAAAGTAGCAGACACGACCTGAGCCTTGCAGATCCGTGCATTGACCTCATCTGTCACACTAATCAGAACTTATGCAAATTCCATGGTACATAAAACGCTCTGCAACTTTGAGAGCCTTTCCCCGGATTGCAGATGGCGTGTTCAGTGACCGCGTGTCCATGAGCATGACCTTACACTTTGTGGGTGCAAACTGCATACCAATGGACGGGATGGCTTGAGTCGGTTCATCCACAAACACCTGTGCCTCCTTCCCCTTTTCGAAGACGAAAACGATGTCGTCTGCAAATTCCAGTTCGACAAGGTTTTCGTCCGAGGCTATTCGAACACTGAGTTTTCGAAAATCTTTCAGCGCTCGTCTCATTATTTCAACGATCACGGAATGGATGGAGTGGGTAACTCTGACGGACACCGCATTGTGTACGGAAGCTTTTGGAGAACTCTGTATACTCTCACAATCCCGGAAGTCTGAGAATACAATAAATTTATTGTTCACAAACTTTCGGGGCATTGCCTGACGGGCAATTGTGTTAAGGAAAGCAGACCGGCCAACCGAGTCGAATGCGCCTCGGAAATCCAGGAATATCAAAAATGTGAGTTTTTCTGCGTATGACGATGTCCTAATACCTGACGGTGGGTGGGCAAGTGTGGCAGATCAGTCAATCGAGTCGAATGCCAGGTGGCAGATCAGTCAATCGAGTCGAATGCCGGGTCGGAAATACTAAAATGTGGGTCGTTTGTACGTAAGACGTTGCTTTAGCGTCTGACGGACTGTGGGGATTGGGCCAACACAACCGCTACAAGGCCGGAATCCTACTTGCTGCTCTGCAGTCAGTGTTTCACGAGCCACCGTAAGGCGACCTAGCACAAGTGACGCCAACAGCCTGATTACTATCGGAGTCAAGCTGATTTATCTGTGGTTAAAAAGAAACCACTAATTGAAAATGAGCACTATCAGCTAAGTGCGACCCTCAAAGAAAAGAAACACTGAGGGTAACTGAACGAAAGCGATATCAGATGTTCTCCAGCCAACCAGTCCCCCTGTCAAGGTACACTAACCAGTGGTAAGACGAAAATGAAGTCAACGTTGCTCAAAGACTAGTGCCATTACAAATGTTCAACACTAAATAAGAGCAACAAGTTGCCTTTCACTGACATCAGTAACCTTTCACGGCCGTTCAATGCACCTACAGAAATATGCGGACATCTTCCGAGAAAAAATAAAGCACGGATCTGCTCGTAAAGCATAGGGTTCAAAAAGAGGATTGTGGTTAGATGATAAAGCTGGAACAGCGTTCCAACATGCACGGTAAGGTCAAGTGGTCGACACAGCAGCCATGATAATGTTTGGAATAAAACTAGCAACCCAATTCAACAGAAATTGGTCGACACAGCAGCCATGATAATGTTTGAAATAAAACTAGCAACAGAAACCTAGCCGCTGTCGAAAACAAGCCCATACACTCACCTTACAGAGCGCCTTCGGGTTGCCGACCACAATCAGGCCATAGCGAGCCCGTGTTAGCGCAACGTTCAGGCGCCGAGGATCATTCAGGAATCCGATGCCCTGGTTCTCGTTTGCGCGCACACAAGATAATATTATGTAATCCTTCTCGCGACCCTGAAACGCGTCCACACTTGCTATTTCAATTTCTTGATATAATTTAGAGTTCAGCGAACCGGAATAGTGAAGGTAGTGGGCCAAGTAGGCTCGCTGGCCCTCGTACGGTGTGATGACGCCAATCGTGTTCGGATGGACTCCAATTTTTAGCATTCTGAAAGGGATGCATTAGGATGAAGAATTCGGAAGAGTGAACACCATTGCGGCAAAGAAAGTGGTACTGTCGAGAAGAGCAAGTAACACATTATTTCCTCATATGGACCTAAAAAAAAACATGGAGATTCGGCGGAAAGTACTGACTTTTATAATACTCTGGAGAATGTTACATCATAAGAATACACTCAACGCAAGTCAATTGCAGGTAGGTGTGGTTTATAGGTAACGTAAGCTATCACGATAGTGAAAAGCGATATCACTCCGCTATTCAGCACAAAAGATTTCTATTACCTATGACGAAGCACTTCCAATCTAGAGCTGCTCACGTTAACCGCATGTTTCTCTTTATTTAGCCTCGGAGCGCAAATCAGGCAAACGATAAAAGGATGCTTAAGCGGAACGGCCTGACTTGCCTATAATCCGATAGGTGAGCACAAACGACCTGGGTGACAAAGTTGTTAGTTCTACTCAGCCACCCCAGAGAATCAGATGTACCAAGATGGAGGGGTACCGAAAATGGAAAAAACACGTACTTTGTTACAATTTTCTCCACAGTAGCAGCCTCCGTGCGATTCAAGTAGGAAACACCATTGCCAGATATTTCCTCCTGACCAGAAGTGCAATAGAAAAACATGGGGCGATCCGGATTAGGCCAAGGAAAATCGATTTGCTTGCACCGATCTTCTGCGGTAACCCCATTCTGTAAACTGCCTTCATAGAATACGTTGCTCGGGAAAGCTGAGAGTGCCGGATGCATGCGATACTGGACCTGCACATGAGGATGGGAAAGGGACTAGGCATGTTTATCAACAATACAGTAATGTTTCGAAAAATAGGACATCAAAAGAGAGAGGTTTCTTGATCCCCTTAGGAAAGGGTTCCTTTGAAAGGTAACCGAATTTCCTTCAAGGCAGTCGCGTGAAAAAGCTGTACAACCCATTAAGGATATGGCTTCCATCAATACCATATCTGTAACAATACGCCAACATTCAGGTGGTCCGAGTTAGTTGTTGATCAGATGGCTGTCAGTACGTCCATCAGGCTTGGCAATTAGCTTACGAACGCTTTGAAGACAAAGAGACACCAGTGGGTGGCTGTCTGCACGTTTGGTAACAGAAGGTTTCTAAGCAGTGAGGCATCGGTGTTGAACACTGATGTCATGCTGACGACGATGACGACGAAGACAACGATGAAGCTAACTCCCAAGCTCTACGAACAAATCAATAGTTGTATGACGAACAACCAACATACGTGTAACATTGTGGACACTATCGTCAACTGCCCAAATGGCACTATCCTGTATAATACGGTGCCCAGAATAAGAATGAAGAGAACTGGCAGAAAACAAAGCCCAGTTAGGGACAAACCTCATTGGTGATGGAAGTGGAAGTTTATCAGTGAGATGCACATACATGAATTGGACAGTGAGAATTTGGAATGCTTTCCGGGGATTTTCATATCGATGAACCTGGTATTCGAGACATGAGGATGAATCATATGGTTCGCAGTCCTTGACCATCGGATCAACTCACTCACTGAGTGACATGGGACCCACTGAAGAATCCAGCTCTTCGATGAGGACTGCAGACGGCAAACATTGAAAAAGCAATAACGATGCAGGCCCGTCCGGCAATCTCATAGGGTGGATAGAACAAGTAGTGGTTAGGATAACTGGCAGCAAGCCGTTCTGAGCCACATCGATGAGTTCTCAAAGCAAACGTCCCCCCAAGTAGCCCAAACATGAATGCAGGTAACCGGAGTTTTACAAGCTGTGAAGCAAACGTAATCATTCATCAGCACCATTCTCGGTGGTTCATGTCAGTGTGCTCCTAGTCAGACGAATACAACGTCGATATATATTTATGCCTTTTGAAACAATCATCCTCTGGGACACACCGGAAACCAAAAAAACAAGCCGGCGGCTTTCACTGTTCCATTGAACCTTATGGAGCAGTCAACCTCGCCAGTCAACTTCAGGATACCACCAGAAGCACTACGGACCCAATGTTCTGTCGGGTTGACATGCGCCTCAACGATTCGTTTCCACGTTTGTCCATTGAGCAGCCTGATGTCGGAAGCCATATCAAGCTGCAAACTGGGATGTTGTTGATACGAACCGTCACGAACTTCCTTCGGCAAGCAAAATCAACTATGAATGTCGCCGGCACCGAGTTGGACCGTGATTTGTGGGCTGCATGGTGGTGTGTTGGTGGCTGCGGCCTCTGGGATCGACGTAGCCACGGTGACTGCACCTGGAATATTATTGACGCCTAAACCGGCGATAACGAGAAAAACACAACTCACCACGATGCCAGCAACTTGTGAGAGGCTTGCTCTGCTTCCGATCGGGATAACTGTCGGATTTCCTAAAGCGCTGGAGTTGATTGCCTGTACACAGTTGTTTGAAGCCACAGGTGACTGGCCGATCGTAGCCGTGTCGTGCTTCAGGTTGGCGTTCGGTGGCGGGGCTTCGCAATGTCATTTCGGCATCCTGTTCAATTGTGTTAAGCAGCAGGGTTGTGATGTCAACATTTTGGGACGACTGGAGGCCGTAGGTTTATTGTCACCATAACGGTTATCTTAAGGTACTGTAACTTGCGATATACCCTGGCGGGTGAAACAGGAATCCAAGGATGGAGTTGTAGTACCGTTCACATTTTACTAGTGTCCGAAAAGCGCACACAAAACCCCACTTCAATTGCACACCTAAAGCAGCTTAGGACGAGTACAATGGTTCCACATTTTACTCTTCGAGTATTTGGTGATCCTGACGTGGTTGTGAGTTGCACTCAGTTCCGAGGCTGAAAGCCTTTCGCTAGATCGGATCTCACAAAACGGTAGTGTTTGTGCTGTACGTTGTCCGGCTCAATAAAAAATCAAAACAGGTCGATGCAGTGGACGGTGTCCATTGGTCATATCAACAGATACCCCTACGAACTGGAATTCTGGATCAGGAGGACGGGTTTAACCCAGATTTGTCGCAACTGTTTCAGTAAGAACGGATATAATCATCCCGGTGGACGATATGAAAGCCCGAGTTGGACAACTAAGAACGGAAAAAGCAGCTGCACGGTAGATTTGAAGTCGGTGATCAGTGGATGGATAATGAGGAGCGACCTCTTCAGTTGTGCGCTGAGCATTGTCTGATCCTAGCTAGCACGAACTTTCAGCGCAAGTGTTCAAGTTGAGTTACATGGAGGCCACAATCACAAGCTAGTCACGGACGCAGTCGGACCACGGGACTATTGGTTACCATTGAAGATCGCCGCTTCCCTTGGGATACAAAACTTGATTCCCATTATGCCATTGCGCGAAACCGGTTATCACTTGTCTTTCCATCACGTGCCGCAGCAGAGCGACTCGGTTCATGAGCTTCGCCGAGTTTCAGTAGCGCAACAGTAACGAGCTGGTCTGGTCGGAAAGCTATTGGAAACGTGTTCGTGACGAAGGACGGTCGGAGAATGAGTGCAGGCAAGTGGAAGCTGTCAAAGTGTCTGTCCAAGCAACGGGACTCGACCAAATAAACACTGGACACCGTCGAAACCAGCAGACGTTGATTCCAGAAAAGCCATGCCAACAACTAGCAACCACGATGATGCACGACAGGAGATCAAGAGCCTGGTGAATTACAGAACGCTGGTACCCTGCGAAGATCTTCGCTGCAGACAATTGTGCCCTGTTTCAGCCGATTCAGTTAAATCTTCAGGAAACGGGTGTCATTCATTCGCAAAGCTGTTTCCCCCTGGACGAGGACGCATTGATATACGTTTACCTTGATATAAGTTCTTGAATAGTGCCTCACTTTCAAACATCTAACGTTGGTTACTTTCACGATCTGAAAGCTACTATTGACTCTGTCAATCGTCAGGAACGGTGTTTTGCGATCCATCCCAAATTTGTATCCCATGTGAGAACTCCTGTGAGCGTACAAGTATAGACGGGTACAGAGCAAGCTTCCGCCTGGGTTCTCCAAATCCAGTGGGGTAACACAAGGCTGGTCGCCCTGATGCTTGCAGACCAGCCAATCGATGTGGTGGATGAGCTTGTTCACCTGGGCAGTTCTGGTGAACTGGCTGGTGATGAGCGAGGCCAGGGCAGTTTCGCCAGTCTCGGGTGCCTATGGCACCGGTGTGATCCATGCCGTCTTATGGATGATGAACGTGAGGTGAACTCGCTCACGATGGATGAGCTACTCGCAATCCACAAATTACGTTAGATGTATTTCACGTGGGAGAAGACCACCTGACTCGCAGAGCTCTTTTCGCCCAGTCACGTTGAGTGGAAGCAACCGAGAGGTGTCCGGGGGCCAACCACCTCTAATAACCGAATATCACATCATTCAGACGGATTCCTCACGTAAAGGCTACGGGCTAAAAGAAGACATGCCGTGGTTGGTCGGAATGCTAGCCAATCTGGATTGAGCATTTTTAGCTCGACGCTTCTCGCCCCAGGGACAATTTTGCACGACCATATGGAACATACAGTTGCAATAATTTTCCTTTGTCTTCAGAGCTAGGGCTACCACCTAGAGCTACCGTGCCTCTTAATATACCAGTGTGTGGAGCAGGGGGCAAAGGACTGATACAGAGTTGTAAGGCCGTACAGCAAGTGACAACAAGAGGTGGCCAGTATAACCTAGCAACAAAGTATGAAAAAACTAAACAACAAACTTATTTCAACATGCTCAATACATGGCCTAACCAACGCAGCTTCTGGTGGTCAACACACTTCAACGAAAGCTCTTGTTGCACAAATGAACTCTTTCTAACTGTCTCGTTACGGATCAACCGACAACAATCCACACGAGCTATAGCTCTGGGACAACGGTTGTCGAACACCTGAAGACGTCCCAGTTCCACTGCCCGAATAGGCCAACAACAAACAGCCCATACTATAGCCTGATACCCACGTCCACTGAGATTGCGGGAAAGACCGCTTTGACGTCACAGGTGTCTCAAATTAGCGAACGCGACCCGAGCCTTATAGATTCGCACAGTAACCACACGTCACACTACACTAGGAACTAGTAAAATTTCCAAGAGACGTGAAGCGCTCCACAAACTTGAGTACCTCTCCTTGAATTGTAAATGCAGTGCTGCTCAGGAGCATGTCTCCACACCGTGGGTGCAAACTGCAAGACAAAGGACGGGATGATCTAGTTCAGTTTATCCACAAACACCTGGACCTTCTCCTATTTGAAGAGGAGAACGACATTGTCTGAATGTCCCAGGTTGATAAGGCATTAGTCAGTAGATATACGAACATCGAGGTTAGGGAAACCTTCCAGCGTCTCTCATTATCTCTACAATAACAAAACTAATTACTGACATTGTCAGACGGGGCTCAATCGCTCAGTCAGTGCCCCCTCTATGTCAAAGCTAAAGCCTTCAGTGCGTAGCTGCTCAGTTATCCGAACTGATCATGCCATCGAGTCCTGAGCCTGGCTAGATCCCCATGCATTTCCACTTTCCGGTGGCCAAATCTGTGGCTCCCGGAACCAGCGTACACTTGGTATATGGTTTGTAGCTGATATGTTGGTTGAATGACTGAAGAAAGGCGGTCGTCACTAGGCACGATTCCAAATCACTACCGCGCGCTGCAAACCAGCCGAACCAGGGGACAGTGAGCTCGACTTTGGGTCTGGTGTATGACAAAGACGTCCAATTTCGCAGGGGCTGAATTCCCAATTGATTGACCACTAGAACGTTCGTTGTAGGGATACAGTGGGGTACGGTTAGGTCCCCGAACCCGAATAGCTGACTTGGAATACGCTGATGATATAGTAAGTGCCATCAACATTGACAGCAACGCCTGATCAGAACACTGGTGTCTTACTAATACACAACCTTGTTAATTTATTTGAATAATGCCTTATACAACAAAGGGGAAATGACACAGAGAGGAGAACCTCGGGTTGTTGTACCAAAAAACATGCGAGGCGCCCATACCTACAGCACCAGTCAGATAGAAACTCGATAGAAACTGACAGCATTAAGTCATGGATGAATGAAGTAAAAATGAATGATGGGTGATGACCTGGAAGAACTCTAACATATGCTAGGGCTAATTCAGTACGCAGCACTAGCAGGATTGGAAATCAATACGTTGAAGAGTCCCGCCTGCATGTTCACGCCTGTACAACCTTTCAACAAAACAGGCAATAAACCAGCAAGTTACTGATTTCAAGTACCTTGTTTCCACCATTGTACCCAACAGATGAGTTGAATAAACTCAAAGATGTATAGACAGCCTACAAGGCTTCATGTTGCTAAACTCGTCTTGTGGAAAGGAAAAGAGGCTAGCGAGAAATGCCGAGAAAACGATCGGTGAGATGAGTGTCCACCAACAATGTTTGGACTACCAACTTCTTGCCTAAGTAGTTAAAAAAATTGTTCGCTGTAACAAACTGTAAATTCCTAGCTTCCATGCTAATCGGGAAAAGCGCGACGACTGAGACATCGCCAGACTGCTCAAGCCCGAAGAAGAGCAGTCAAGATACCAAAAGTAGATTAAAACGGCGGACCTTCTAGTCACTTAGCTCGAACCTTAACCACTGAGCGTTATTGTAAGACATCGCATTAATAAGGTGGTCCCAGGTTTGTGTGGAGATGATACCCTTTGTTCAAATCGCAGAAAGGGTCTGCCTTTGGAGAATTCTTCCGAAGCTTTCAGTTGACCTAACCCCGAGCGCGAAGTTCACACCCCACTGGGAGTCACAGAGTTCCTAGTTCACACTAACGACCTCCGGACGGCAGCCACTCACGAAGGATATCCAGTGAACTGTCTTCTCAACAGTTATCAATGAGCTTCAAGCAACCAAGAATCCAGCGTCCGGGACCGTATGGTCAAGAAGCATTCCATCCCTATTACCAGGATGCTCTAGAAACATCGCTGTTGTTCGTAGTTATTAACGTTACCAATGAGATGTTGCGTTACTCTGACGTAACCTTAAAACGAATGTTCGACCCCTCAGGTGCGATAAAACAGGTAGGTTTAGCATGCCCTGGCACGGTACCGGTAAAATATTTTTGTGTCAAGTGACGGGCATTTTAAACACGGGTCAGATCGAGGACACGCATCACTGATGACCTCTGTTAAGGGCGACACTCTAGTTCTGCGCTCCTACCTTTGATGTGTACCACTCATAAGTGCACTAGGACGGGAAGACTTTCCGACGAGCGACACAGATAAAGATATGGCGAGAAATTCGTGTTCTCTGTCTTTATTCAGAGGGCCAGGATCGCAAAAGCAGTCACATTAAAATGAAGACCCTATGTTGTTTGTAGGTTATATTGGCAGCTGTATAAGGGTGAGTGAAACGATGGCGCTATTGTTAGGAACAGTGAATTGTGGGCAGACTGAAGACAAGGAATTGTACAGCACGAAGCTAAAATCAGCTGCAAAAAGAGATAATTCGAAATCAGTACCAGCTTATTTTATGAACTAATTGAGCATCGGATCCGTCCTCGTCACCGCAGAGAAAGAATGGTGCAGTGGGAAGGGGAAAACGAATATCTACTCACCTGTAGTCTCATTGGCCGGATACCAAGCAGCACAAATCTTTCAAACAGGCTTTGCGTGAGACCAGCATTCGCGGCCTTCTTGCACGTAATGACCGGCCCAAGTTGACAGTGATCCCCAACAAGCACGACCTGACGACAACCAACCATTAATGGAATCAAACATTCTGGTTCAGTGGCTTGGGTCGATTCGTCAATGAGCACTGAGTGAAAACTAAGTCGCTCCAGACGCTGGTCTCCGGCCGTCACACAGGTGCAGCATACGACGTCTGCGGCAACAAGAAGCTCACCTATGGGAAGGAAATTCGGCAACATGCAGATGAACGGGGAGAAGTAGGCATAACAACAGAATCGTTGAGTGACAGCGCACTCCAGCGGCATAAGCCGAGGGTATATGGTAGGTTGTAAATATAACAGTATTTCACTTAATGTGTGAACGAGATCTGAGTTTCAGAGTTAGAGACTAATCGACGTGGGTCCTCCGTTCAACCAACCAATCGTTTGTTACCCCTTACACGGCAGCAGTAATGACAATCACCACTTCAATCTTAGTGAGTCAATGCGTGCTTCTAAACATCTATTATAATTAAAATCCACATCTACTATCCAAATTATCAAGTATTGTACCAACCTGAGAGAACAGCAATATGTTTTTCCGGATGACATTACGTGAGCATGAAGGGGCGGTTGGGTATAAAACTCGACACTTACGTTCCAACTCCCGTTTCAACAGGCGGTACCTTTTCTCATCTGCTTGACTTAACTCTCCCGTTTCATCTTTTAGTTGTTGCAGCTTTCGTAGTTCGGAATGTCCTTTCACATGCTGAGCTTGGACATGCAGCATCAAATGGCTGACGGGTGAAGCCAGCGCTTCCCTCGATCGAGCGCATAACCGGACAACTTTTAGACCGGTACGGCTAATCTTTTCGCATAGCTGATCAACAGCCGTATTGCTCGGAGCGACAACAAGCACCTTCTTCTGGTGAATTTTATTCAGGTGATACACGATAGATGCGGATGTGACAGTTTTCCCCGTACCAGGAGGACCTTGAATCAAACTAAGTGGACGTTGTAGCACCGTTTTCACAGCGAACACTTGACTGTGATTAAGTTCCGGCAAATCCGGTGCGGAGTATCTTTTCGGCAGGTTGCATTTGAGCACCATATCGTCCATTTCGTGACCCAATAGACGGTAGAATATGTAGGGTGGCAACAGGTCGCACTGCTCCTCAGTTACTTTGGAAATAGCTTGAATCATGCGGTCAAAAGGGGTGGACTTCCACTTGAACTCAACCATATATGTCACGGGATCACTAGGAACCACATCGGCCTGCTTCATCTCTAAACCAACTTCATCACTGAAATCTGGAAGTGGAAAAACCGACATAGGAATGCAAATTGGTGAATGGAGCGCCCGTAATTGGGTGTGTTACGTAAAAGGGGGAGCAAGTGTTGCAGATGAACTACAAACAGCCATGGTGAGAATTTCGGCCCTTGATGAAATCCAAAACCACTAGCAAGATCACAGACAGCCATTACCGAACACCTGAACCAAAACTGTCCTCACAACCTGCGAAACAGCGAACCGCACCTAATGATGGCAGAATAGGTACAATAAACCATAGTCAACCAGCAGGAACAAGCTGTGATCAGCACAGCGAGGGGAACAATATAACTCACTGTCTGGAATTTTAATCACATGGCCGACTCCACTCCAATTACTATCTGGGGTGTTGAAGCGGCGTATGATTAGCTCATCCCCATGCATTATACGTAGTTCTGGACCTGTAGATCAATGAAAGCAAAGTAAACAGAATTAGGTACAAAACTAATCAAAAGTTTGATGGGACTGAGACGTATCGGTCTTCGTAAACAACAAAGACGAGCGCTTCCTAAAAGGGCTAGAGAGTTAATTGCCACAACTCAAGGTTTGTGAACTCAGCTTTAAACGTGTCTGACTAAGCAGTTGATTGCTCAGAAAAAATCCCTCCAACAAGATGTCTTAAAGAAGAGACTATGCAAATGTTGGTAAGGAACTCTGTGCAGTTTTTATCACCGGAAAACGGGGGTGTGACACGTTAAACCAAGCCTTGGAGGCATGTTCATCTTGTTCGGAAATTGCAACATCACATATTTCCCAGCCAGTATGTATTGCAACACGGTCAGAAAGGGCGATTACATTTAACAAGTGAACAAAACATGATGCCTGATGGTAAAAAAAGGAAGACAGAATCTGGAGAGTAAATGGTCAATTAAGGGAAAAAGAACGCCACTGAGTTCGGTCTCGTTTCAAATTCCCTATCCAAAGACAGTCACTATCTCTTGTGCCTCAGTTGTGAGATCGAAATGACACGATGGAGGGAACCTAGCTATCATCTTTAGCTATCTCTCCACGTATTCAGTTGATCTGTAAACAGTTTTTCCCAACTTAGTCCACGCATCACGGATGTGCCTGCCTTAGTAGTCACTTACGAGGTATTCTTAAGACGTGACTTCAACGACGTAACTGCGTGCTAGAGCGCCGTTTCCTGGTTATCACGCAAGACATCCTACGCCTTCACCCCCTGTTATGAAACGCATGAAATACCTAAAGCAAAGACGGTCCTTCCAAGTAGAACACACAAAGCGATTAGTATTCACACATAGGCAACAAGGGTACTGATCCAGATCCACTGTCTCCCGTATGTTATATTTGTCTCAGGATTGAGATAAGCATTTCACGGATTTCAGTTGTTCATCAATGAAGATCAGTGGTGGTCGGAATGAATGACAAGCCTGTACGAGTAATTCGTATTTGAGTAACTGATGGCTAGCTCCTGTGAAGATTTATTCCAGACAGAATTGGAGTGCTTGAAGATAATCTACCAGCTTCAGTGCATCGCCGTGTGATTCCCCGTTACCAGGGGATACACTGTGGCAGTTACGAGTCCAATTTCGTTCAAACGTTTCACCACGGAGATCGACGAGAAACGGAGAAATTGGGCACTCTTGGTGGATACCAGCAGTATCCAAGAACGGTGAATTCTAATTATATACATCACAGGATGCTAACGAATTTGATCGATATACCCTTTAGCAGACGGCAATCAAAGATCATCCTGGGCTCCGGAAAAACCATGCTTGCCCGTCACTGGTAGGAACTGCGACCTTCGGGTGTAACAGTGATACTACTGATGAGAGAGGCATGCGCGTAGTAGGTTTTCTTGTAAATTCGCTTTGCGCCTCTTGAAAAGGGAGGTCTATTGCGGAAGTTGTGGATTCGCTTTGTAGCATTTACTTGGATTTGAGCAACAGTCAATGAATATCCAGGAAAGTTCAGGAAGACGCGTTCAGGAGATGGATGTTCAGTTTTTGTAATTAAGATGCTTCCCTATCCAATAATCTGTAACTGGTCAGTTGGTATTTTCTAATGACCCCACGGCGAAGGCCTTCTTCCTTTTACGGGCATCTGCGAGTAGAAATTCGGTCGACTAAGCGAAGACCGCTACAGAGGGTGGCTTGTTCGTTGAGGTGCACCCATACCTGAATACACCTCAAGCTAAGTGGAGTGACATCTGTCCTTCAAGGACTCCATTTCCCAATCTTACGAGTTTCACTGTTTCTCAGATGCATTGGATAAAGCCTAGAGCGGTTGTTTATTTTCGATCGTAGAAAGAGAAGCACAATGTTACTTTATATGGGGTAAATCTCGTATTTTCCACTCGATGCCGCCACGACTTCTTGTTTGAAGCCTACGGCTGCCCTACTGTTTGCAAGAATTGTCCTGTAAACCAAAAGAGTTGTCCTTGCCAAGCACATCAGTCCTTTTTGGACGGATTTGGTGGTTGACCTTCAGAAACTCCGCAACATGATCACGCGCTTCCAAAGCTTCGCCGCAAACCGCAAGAAAGTTGTGCGGGTACTCATAGATGTGCATCAGCGGTTGAGAGGAATAATCCGGCAGACATCGCATCAGATGCTTCCAGAAGACGTAGGACACAGCTAATGGATCCCGGATCCGACCACCTTATGGGATGAAGAGTCATTATAGACAGCAAAACCAAATTTACAGGCTACGCCTCTCAGAAATAATGAAAACCAGAATTGCACGGTCGCCTACGTAGACAATCACGTCTTAGAGGGGGTAAATTCAATCAATCGGACTAAGCTCTTGCGGGCTAGTGCGTGGCTCGAACGACTTCCCACCCTAATCAGGAAACGAACCAAGCCCGTGACTGACCTTGGCTTGGCAAGAGCTAATGGGAACGTCAATGTGCCGTGAAGTCAGTTAGGGAGAATGCGTTTCCAGACGAGCTGCGCACACTTAGCAAGAAACCCACCGGTGACAAACGACTCTTTTTGGCAGTTCACTTCGCAAACGGAATCCTTTCGATGATCATGGGGAACTTCGCGTTAGTCACCTCTGACTGACCGTTTGACTATTGAGACTAACCACCATATCGTGCCGCTAAAGAGACAGTTCATCACCACGTCATAAAACATTACCACGAAAGCTGTGGCGCGTGGGTAGCTAGTAGCTGTGAGCAATGGACACCGGGTTGTACGAGGGTGAGTCGCTGTCCGATGCTGTCGATGGCTTCCGGTAGCGTACAACCAAATGATGACTTTTTCCACGTGAACGAACGAATCGCATTCACCGAAGTGGACTACTTCGGTCCACTTTTAGTCAGATAAGAACGTGACACCCAGAAAGGATGTGGTTGTGCATTTGCGTCTATAACCATTTGTGCGGTTCATACTCAATTTGTGCGGTTCATACTCGGATAGCCTATAGATGAACTCGTTTCTGTGCGTTCTCGATGTTTGTCACTCCACTGGGCAGCCCAGTAAAGCTTTAGTGACAGTGGCACTAACCTCAGCAACGCCAAAACCGACAGAAAGAGTGCGTTCATAAATGGGACTAGTCTCAGTTAGTCACCCAGTTGCCGGAGCACAAATGCAACGGAATTATATCCTGACATGTTAAAACTTATCCGAAACTCCGAAGTGCGCACAAAAAACAGCTATTCTAGATAGGCGACAACTCGGAATGCGCATTACATGACCCACACAGCTTAGCTTGCAGTGTCGGATGCATTCCTTGAATGTAGTACCGTCTACCCCTTTCATGATCACACTGCGAATTCGCTGGTTCCAGACGATTCCAGCTATCGTTCTGTGGAACTGGTCAAATACCTAGGGCTCCTCAAATCCTCCGCCCGGAGCAGTCGGGTCTCGCAGCTGTACAACAATATGGCCTGCAGTGTAGTCTAAGACACGCGGTCCTTGAGACTCCTGGTATCCTTTTTTGATGCTACAATGCATGCAAACTGTTGGACGCAATTCGGGCCTTTGAGATGCATGCGTTAACATTGTCTGCCACACTACCTTTCAGTGTTCATCAAATTAGTTCAGCGACGATGAAAGTAGGTAAAAATGAAAAGAGTGGGCACATTTGTCGATCAGTGCTCATAGGAAGGTTTTTGGAGAACTCCCCGCACTCGCACGCACTCCACAAACAGATCATGTTATTCACTTCTGAGGGATGTCTTGTTATGCATGCTGAAAAGCACGAGCCAGCTGACAGAATCGAGCGCACTGTTGAAACCATGGAACACCAGGACGTCTATATGCAAGCCGACGATGAACTGTGAAGATCCGTTCAATGCGGTGTATTTAAGAGCGGGATCTTGGGGTTCCATTTTCATATACCTTGAGTTGTATTCCACTCAAACACGGGAAATCCCTACCCAGGTTCGAGCAGTTTTAGTGCTACTTATGTCTAGTTGGTTGCATCCTTCCACAAGCGGAGTGGTCAGCATCTTGCAGGTTTGCGGACAGTGCAACTAACGCAATTGATGGAGCTCGATGTTAACCGCGACTGAAGTACGTGCACCACAACCGTCACACTTCCGAAACATCGGTGATCAAAAACCTGAAGATGCCTCACATAGTTTGTCCACAGAGACCATGTTTCGCAACCAAACACCGACAAATTACGTGCACCACAACCGTCACACTTCCGAAACATCGGTGATCAAAAACCTGAAGATGCCTCACATAGTTTGTCCACAGAGACCATGTTTCGCAACCAAACACCGATAAATTCCTTACTGTAGCCTGGTACACGCGATCCTTGAGACCAAGTGATATGCCTTTTTGACGCCACAAGTGACGTAAATTAGCGAACATGATCTCGGAATTTGAGATTCGCGCACTGACCTCGTCAAACACAATTCCATCAGACTTCATTCAACTACCTAGATATGTAAATGCATAAGCACCTGCGGACATTCCCAGAATTTTTAGTATTTTCCTTTTCTTCCGTATTTCGGGTCAACCAAGCCCCCCAGTCCGCATGAACACTAGGTTTCACCTGGCGTCCGATGATACGTCGGGTGTTGTGGTTACGGCCGAGAAGAATCTGTCACCGGGCCTCCAGTAAAGCTACTGTCCTATCAGAGAGAACATTTGGATGAGCTTGGAGTACCACCTACGGAAGTTCCGGCTTTGAGTAGCGTTCTGGGTATTAGTGGCCGTTCATATCACCCCCAGCCATGACGACGTCTGAGCTTTTAACCCGACTTGAAAGAGAACCTAGAGCGTCATGGAAACCGTCTTTGGTAGATTCAAAACTAGTCCGTTTGGGCTTAGACACATACAATACACAGATTGCGATTAGCCGAATTTTCTCGAGATTTTCTCACAGATGTTTCTGAACGAACATAGCAGAGGCTACTATCAACGGGTGTCCAAAGGCCATCATCATGGACAGTATGACAACACTGCCGTACGAACACAATTTATTTGAAAGCCTTACTGTGAAAAGAACAAAAGTTGACAGGGAAGAGACATCAGTGCTAGCTCACTACAATCGTTCCGGATTGCCTAGTCCTCCGGACACTCATTCAGGCAACCTGGATAGGAACTGACAACAAGAACGCCAGTCACCGATTAGCAGACATATCTTGCAGCGTCTCCAACCAGTGGCAACGGGGATCACACGGCCCCCACTCTCAAAGTCGAGTTGCACCGACAACACCCAAACATTTCTTAGTTTCATTTATTCCACTCTGTCAGGTCATGGGTTGGCCACACCTTCGCTTCCGCCATTCAGAATGCAGCACTCCTTTCGGAAAATGATGGTTTGGAATGGTTCAGCTGTAGCACCATTTCGGGTCCAAACTAGCATGCCACCAGGAGGCACGAGGGCTCGGATACTGCCAGGTCGCCTGAGCCTAGACAGGAGAAGCCGAGAGGCAGAGGTCGGATTCAAACCACGGACCTTCCCATCAGTAAATCAGCACTCTAACCATTGAAATGGGCAGTACATGGTATAGCCGGCGCATCCTCTGGTGCTAGTAACAATCTTCAATAAAGTCCCGATTGCGCAACCTGTCATGATTTTTGTGTGCTTATTCTTATACTTACCACATATACTCGTACGGAACCTTTGTATGTACATTTCAGCTCATGTACGCTTGTTCTTAGACAAGTAAAACGTTGCTTATCCTCGAAAACCTGGACTCTGTTCTAACTCGTTCTCGGACACTTTCTAAACGTCTCAATTTACTTTATAAGAACACAATGGACCCGCAACTACGACCTCGGTTCTGCGACGCCGACCCAAACTCAGCAGATGCAGCAAAACGCTGGAATCACTGGTTTCGTACATTCGAAACCTATCTGAAAGCTGTCGAATCTTCTAAACCCGACAAACTTGAAACTCACATCTACTTTGTGGATCCGTTAGTATACGATCACAGTGCTGATCGCACCAACTATGAATCTGCAATCGACACGTTACGGAAATTACAGGAGAGTGGACAAGATATCGATCAGTTCGTACAAAAACTGAAATCATTAGCCAAAGACTGTGAGTTTAAATCTGTGTCTGCAACTGAATATCAAGATGAGTGCGTGCGTGATGCTATAATTAATGGCCTGGCGTCCACATCCATCCGCGAGAAGCTTCTAGCACAAAGCGAACTCACTCTGGACCAAACATATCAGCTGGCTAGATCCCTCGAATTTGCTTACAAATGGTCACAGTCATATGTTAGTAACGAACCCATATCTTGCTCTACGATTCCACCCATTTCACAGAATCCCGCATTGCGTCTTCATCCGACCACTGCTGCTGTAAAATCCATTCAGACATGTTATTTCTGCGGTTATGATGCGCATCCTCGTCCAAAGTGCCCCGCTCGAGAAGCCCTCTGTAATCGTTGTGGTAAGCGCGGTCACTTCCGCCGCGTGTGCCGTTCAAAAAATACCTCCAAGTTCCACACAAGTTGTACAACAAAGCCTACTTTATCGTCATTATTCGTTGCAGTAGCTCCTACCCGCCTGGCACATGCCATCGCAACTATCGAAGTCAACGGCATCACTCTCCGTGCACTGGTCGACACAGGGAGTTCTTGCAGTTTCATTAACGCTAAGGTCGTGAAACTGCATAATTGGAAGATTTATCCAACTTTCTCAGTCGTCACAATGGCGTCTACATCCCTATCCTGTCGGACGACTGGGTACGCTTGTGTTTCTGTCCGATACAGAGATACCTCACGCAATGAACTGAAGCTCTTTGTAATGCCAAACCTCTGCACCGACGTTTTACTCGGGCATGACTTTCTAGGTCTACATGGCAAGGTAGAAATTCCATTCGGCGGAGATCGTGATGCGCTCACCATCTGCGGCCTGACGGCTGTAAACGTTGAATCACCATCACTTTTCGCCAACTTGTCTCCAGATTGCAAGGCTGTTGCAACCAAATCAAGGCATCACCCGGATGATGACAAATTCATTCGCGCCGAAGTTAACCGCTTATTGCAAGAAGGCATCATCGAACCGTCAACGTCTCCCTGGAGAGCGCAGGTTTTGCTTACCAAGAGTATCAATCAGAAACGCCGGATGGTTGTTGACTACAGCCAAACTATCAACCGGTTCACATATCTGGACGCTTACCCTCTGCCACGCTTGGACAAAATGATTGAGGAGATTTCGCACTACGAAGTCTATAGTACATTAGACCTCTTGTCTGCTTACCATCAAGTCCCCATCGCGGCATCCGACAAACCTTTTACAGCATTCGAAGCATGTGGTGGCCTGTTTCAGTTTCGTCGCATACCCTTCGGTGTCACAAACGGTGTTGCGTGTTTTCAGCGAACTATTAACAATATCATTACGACTGAAAAGCTGAAAAGCACGTATGCCTACATAGACAATGTGACTATTTGTGGCAAGACCCAAGAGGAACACGATCTCAATCTCCAGTCGTTTTTGAGAGCTACGAGGAAGTATGGGATCACTCTTAATGATGACAAAACAGTCACTTCTTCAAAAGTTATCCGCCTCCTAGGTTATGAGGTTTCAAAGGGTGTCATTAGACCAGACCCTGAACGCATGGAACCCATCCGTCAGTTACCTCTTCCGCGTACTACCACGGAAATGCAACGTATCATCGGTATGTTTGCATATTATGCTCATTGGATATCCTCATTTTCCGACAAAATCAACAAACTGGTAAAGAATAAAACTTTTCCCCTACCTGCCGACGTCGAGTTGACCTTCGACAACCTAAAGAACGAACTAGAAAATGCTACACTAATCACAATAGATTATAACGAGCCTCTGGTTGTTGAAACGGATGCCTCCGATGTGGCTATAGCCGCGTCCCTAAGCCAAAACCGTCGGCCGGTAGCCTTTTTCTCGAGGACACTCAATCCGAGCGAGAAGAATCATTCTGCCATCGAGAAGGAGGCCTACGCTATCGTTGAATCCATCCGGAAATGGCGGCATTATCTACTCGGAAGACCCTTCAAACTGATCACCGATCAGCGTTCAGTCTCATTCATGTACGGCGGTGGACAGAAGGGTAAAGTGAAAAACGACAAGATACAACGATGGAGGATTGAGCTGTCCGAGTACAAATATGATGTCATATACCGACCTGGCAAGGACAATCATGTCGCCGACACTCTGTCACGAAACGTATGTGCTTCCATGGGGAGCAATAACCAACTCGGAGAGCTCCATAACTCCCTCTGCCATCCAGGCATTACCCGTATGTTTCATTTTGTGCGTTGCAAGAATCTCCCCTACTCCGTCGACGATGTCAAGCGCGTCATTTCCTCCTGCAAAGTGTGTGCTGAACTGAAGCCAAGATTTTGGAAATCCTCTGGTAGACTCATTAAAGCAACACAACCTTTTGAACGTCTGAGTTTGGATTTTAAAGGTCCTTTGCCATCTAATACACGCAACCGCTACTTACTCACTATAATTGACGAGTTCTCTAGATTCCCATTTGCATTTGCGTGTGCGGATATGACCTCGGCAACTGTGATTGACTGTCTCACACAAATCTTCTGTCTGTTCGGAATGCCAGCCTATATCCATTCCGACAGAGGCTCATCGTTCATGTCGTCTGAGATCAATAGCTTTCTTCTGGAGAAAGGTGTTGCTATGAGTCATACATCAGCTTATAATCCACAGTGTAACGGTCAAGTTGAGCGTCTCAACGGTACTCTCTGGAAAACAATAAGCTTAGCGCTGAAATCTCACAATCTCCCGCCTTCCCGTTGGGAATCAGTACTCCCTGATGCTCTACACAGCCTCCGATCATTGTTATGTACAGTCACTAATTGTACTCCACACGAACGTTTGTTCCAATACGCACGTCGATCAACATTTGGAATATCGTTGCCATCTTGGTTGACCACCCCTGGTCCAGTTCTGCTGCAACGAGGTGATAGGTCATCCAAGTACCAACCACTAGTAGAAGAAGTTGACCTTCTGAACTGCAACCCACACTACGCACACATTGCTCATCGAGACGGAAGAGTCGAAACCGTGTCCCTTCGCCGTCTAGCCCCAGCTGTTCAGAGTACAACTGACAATGTTCTCAATCTGTCTGAATCCAACGAGGATACCGAACACCCAGATACGACTGAACTAACCGGACGCCAGCCCGATAGCTCTCAAGCATCGGAATCTTCTTCTGTACCGTCTTCCGAACACCAACCGAGTTATCCTTTGATTCTAGAACAACAGCGACGCATTCATCCTTACAGTTTGAGGAACAGAGAAGCTTGATTCAGTACATCACTTCCTGTCTACGTCAGCTCATATGTGCCTATTCAAACACTGTCGGGGTGAATGTCATGATTTTTGTGTGCTTATTCTTATACTTACCACATATACTCGTACGGAACCTTTGTATGTACATTTCAGCTCATGTACGCTTGTTCTTAGACAAGTAAAACGTTGTTTATCCTCGAAAACCTGGACTCTGTTCTAACTCGTTCTCGGACTCATTCTAAACGTCTCACAACCAAAAATCGGCTTCTAACTGTCCCGTTATGGATTCAGGCACCTATCCACACGAGCTATGGTAATACTGGGATTAAAACCAGTGACGCTGAGACAGCCACTTCCCACCATACGTTCGGCTTTCACAATATTCTGTACGACTGAAAGGCCTAATTTGTACATGATCCCACATACAGTATTTCTAAGATGCATGACAAAAACTCAGTATGAATACAGCGTGCGGCAATTCCGGCCACCATATGGAGGTCCTCTCTTTCCGATAACACTAGTGTTTGACTTAAGCATGCACAATAAGGCAATCGAAAGACGAGCGCAAGAGCAAACCAGAACTGACATAACAAAACTAAAGTCAACTCACCTTCATTCGCACCAGGAATTCGAAAATAAGCAACATGCTTGCGATTCAGTGCCGTTTCCCAACGGACAACAACGTTCTCCAACTTCAATGATTCTTTCACTTTTTGGTCATAAGCCGCCTCGATTTCGACGAGTGGTTTGAACGTCATTTGATACTGCAAAGAACTCTTATATCTTAATGAAAATAAGATACATGAATAGGTCTCGTTACCTCAGGAGTACGGGACTGACCTCCCTATCAGCTCCGGGCTTTTCTAGGTCCTCGACAGCTGCTTGTGGGTTTTCTTTCCACATTTCCTCCAGGCGGTTGATCTGCTGTGCAGATATCTGGCGAGCTTTGGCTTGGGCCTCTTCAGAAGGGACCTTCACCAACCAGGACAAAAACTGCCTGTTTTGTATAATCGGCTGCCAAAGAGCTGGGTCCCAGTACATATCCTTATTTTGGTTCGCGCACACATTGCGACACAGCAACACAACAACCGATTCTGACTTTGCTGGGACGAACCCAAGAAGAAAAACATTCTTTGAACCACAGACGTAGCATTCCAATAAGGTGTCTTTCAGTGGTCCATCTTTATGCAGCGTTACTTCCTTGGCTCGAGCACGAACAAGGTGGTTGACGATGTGACTGAAAGCAAATTCCACGGAAATTGCCAGACCTACCTCCCAGAGGTGTTGCCTCGGCCGTTGCAGAACCACTTTTTAGTGGTATTGCAGTAGACAACGCAGGCCGGATCATGAATACCACAGTATGCGCATGCGTGTTCCGGCAGCTGCGAATTAGCCTCATCCTGATCATCATCCTTGGTTGTCAAGTCTAATATTTGCTGACTTAACGAATTTATGCGATTATTGATATCGTTCTTCGAAACGGATGAGAAGAAAACAAGAAGAGCTCACCTTTTGAGCAAAGCCACCCCGCTCCTGGTCTAGTTGGGAAGCTTGCGTTTGTGATTGAGACGGTAATGTGAAATCAGCACAATCAAAGTCTGGTCCCTGTGTATCACCACCGATTAAGTCATTCTCTTCTGGATCAAAAAACGTTAAGGCCTGCGAGTTAGGCCCGTAAGCGTCAAACGAGTCCATCAAACAAGGTAAGCCAGGCCGTTCATCCGCAGCGGCAAGCGAGGGTGACAGCACATTAAAACGAACCGCCCAGTTCAGTGCTGTTGCAATCCAACTACCGTCCACTTTCTTGCACGTACATACCTAGATATTGCATACTGTTGTATCAAAATGCTATTTTCGGCTCCAGAGTATCGATGTCAGAAGAAAGCATGCCAACAATGAACAATGGCCTTGTTACTAGCACGTAAATCCAACAAATATTGGGCCTTTTCGCTTTATTAATTACATTTCAATCTCTTCAGGATTTTTCTAAGTTGGCCGAGTAATTGACTGGTCTGGATAATTTCTGGCCTCTGTATCGGTGTCTTGGTGGTGTTTAGAGGTCTTCGTAGTTTTCGGACATTCTAAGATTATTTTCAGGACCTGTCTTGACCGTCTTGGTGCTCACCAGGTGGGCGTAGCCTCCGGCCTTCAGTCAGATTTATGTTTAACGAAACCCAGAATTTGCGGTTTTTTCAATTTTACATGAGCTTCCAACTCTGTTGACAGAATATTTCTGGCCTGAGGGGATGTCCTCCAGCTGATTCCAACTTTCCATCTCGTTAGGCTGCTGTAATGCCCTAGGCCATCTTATACGCCTTCATCCAGTGACTTTGATCAGAACAAGTGGTTCGAGTGAAAAATCTCTGACAGCTGTAAATGACATCACCTAGGATGTCTACGCCATGCTTGACTAATGATTCGCCCCAGCATGAGCTCCCTAATTGCCTATTGTTAGGCATCCCATATGAAATTATGGTCCATGGGCAAAGTCCTGTCAGGGATGTTCAGCTATGAATTATTGGAAAATTAATCATAATGAAACAAGAAAGCTGTATCTTGCAGAACCGGTAAATATCAGCAACGAGTTTTCGTAGGTTTGAAGACGGGATTCAACCGCGCCCGTCTTAACAGGGTGTAGACAAATATCCATCATCCCATCGGAATCCCCCATCTTAGGTTTGGTGTGGATCGGCAGGATAAGTCCCAAGAACCACTACCCTGTCCACAGATGAGATTTTGCCTTATTTGGATAAGCTACGATTTCTTTGCGGAAATCAATGTTACTTGAAATCCTGAGAAAGCCTAAGGATGGTATATTATGAGTGTTATGCTCAGACATGTTCACTCGAAAAACAACAAGTCGAATTACAAGCACGTTCGGAAAAACATTAATCATGCCACAAAATATTGACAATTCTACGGCGGAAATTGAATGCTGTAAACTAAAGGTATACGAAGCCTTCGTTTATCATTCTTCGGATAACTTGAATTTGAGCTGAAGATTACGGTGTGGATTATCAACAAAGTGACGCCGTAGAATTCTTCTGGGACTCCTAAAAGCCTAGTGTCCATTCTGTCCGTGCACCCAAATCAAGCAAGTCTGACAATTGCACGCCCCAGCTTGGGAGTAAAGCTGTGGACTGCAATGAACATAACCAAGTAGGGGCCCTTCCATTTTATCAAATTAGCTTCTTACTCTCATTTTTGTGCTCCGCGAGCATTGCTAAAACATTATGACACGGCACTCCGACAAATACCTCGAATTTCATTCATTCCCCTAGCAACGGACAGCACCTGACTGGAAACTTGGATAGGGGACGTTGTCCTCCTGATGCGTTTTTGGCTCGGTATTAGGTCGCCCAACACGTCGTACATTGTCCGAAGCAGACTTCTCAACAGCTGTATGACAGGAACACTTCGGGAGAAATGTGAACCCGAAAAACGCCCAATGGTGTCGTAGGTAGTAATTAAACACTGTGGTGGGATGAGCTTGGCGCCACAGAATACATTTTTCAGCATTTAAGAATAAAGCGTTGGCCGTTGCCCACAGCCTGTCACGCCCTCGTTGTCCTTTTACTTACAAATTACCGAGTTGATCAGAATATATGTCGCGCGTACAAAGCGTAGTGAAGCTTTGGGAAACTCATGGAAAATGAATAACTACTGAAGGCAACCTGGTTAAACCTGAATCACCTTCCACGGGACTGGATCACCAATCTGCGCATACATACGGCTAGTTCGCAGTCGTAAAGCAGTAATCTTTGAGACAGCGTTGGCATTTGCGAAAAATGTTCATGCGCCATAAGCGGGCATGGACTCATAGGCGGTGAAATAGCCTCAGCAGAATTAGTGTTATAATCCGAACCAAACGGCTTCTTATATAAGTTCATGGCGTCATCGCAAATAAAGGTGAGGATGTGTATTTGCCGCCGTTTGAAGTTACTAAATGTGCCGCTGATCGTGGGCACGTTGAAATAGCCTGCCTTTGACTGAGACACGAGAATCGTAGTGACTGTATTGCGTGGAGACGATCCGAATTTCGTGACGCCAGCGTGCCTCCAATCGAACCAACACTGTGTTTCGTGTACTGGGTGACTTATCGTTAGCGGTTGTGTTTACCATATTATTGCATAAAATTTCTGATCCGCGTAAAAACGCACCGTGCTTTCTCTCATCAATTTTCTAGAGGTCAGAAGAGTTTTAAGGGTTCTTATCGTATTGATTGAGGCTTCCGCCTTAAGCATAATGAGCGTCCGAAAAGATGTCGGACCCGATTTGAAGTCTGTTTGGTTTGTAAATCGGATTTAAAGATAATAAAATCATGATGCGGCTGTTGCAGATAGCCGCTGCGAATGAATCGATGTTTTATTTCGCTCATTTTAGGTGTTCCTTTGCCATTGAACATTTAAGTTTTTCGTCCAGTTCTTTTTACTTTTACCTTTTTCTCTTTCTGTTGCTCTCACATTTCCTCATTTTGGCGTTTTTTCCAGCTCATCCAACAATATTTTTTTGTGCTATGGGGGAAATGCAAGGAAGGAATATAAAGCAAATATATAGGATGGCTGGTGGATTATACCTCAACCGTGGTGAAAAACGGTCAACCGATAAACTTCAGGTGATTGCTTCTTACCCCATATTTTTCAATTTGCTCCAAAGGTTTCCTTATGGAAAATTCAATCAACATCTGATGCAATCTCATGGGTCTTTTCATTTCTCAATAAATAGTTGTGATTAGCTGGAAAACTACCTGAAGCGATCACAATCCTGAAGATCGGAGGACGAAGATTTCACATGTTATTCACCTGACCGGGAGCGAAATTTGCCAGAACAATCAGGTGAGATGATAACTGTTGTGAAAAGTTAAGGGTAAGGTAACCGGCGGCTAGATGCACACCCAAAATTTCTCTGAAACCGTGGTTCGAAGGAGGAAAACTTTAACATAAAGTTTTAACATTTGATGGTGATTTTTCGGGCGTATGAGATCTTCCCGAACGGCCGCAGTTTTGCTGAAAGTTGTTTAAACCTACTCAATCCCCATGATATTCAAGGACCGCGATATTCATATTTTAGTGGCTACTATGGCTGGGCAAATGAATGCGGAGGATGATTTTGTGGATCATTTAGCTCGTCAAAGTTTCTTCTTATTCAGTACATTTCAAGTCGCTTTGAAAGTGTACCAGGCGAAAAACTCCGTTGTTTTCGTCCGCATAAACTCCAAAAATAGCAGCAATTCGCTACTTTTGTATGAAGAAGCCTTCTACCGTTGCAACAGTCATCCCTGCAGACGAAGCCAAAGCCGTGGAATTCGTCGAACCTGGTAAGTTCATGGTTGGTTGTTTGTACGCGATAGCACACGTCGTACTGATTGTCCGGCAAGGTACCATGTTTGCCGGTACCATGACTGCTTGAGTGTTACTTCCTACCACCTGGAGCACAACCATCCACGCAGCAAACTTATTTCTGACGGGCTCCCCATCAACCGGCGACTGACAAATGATGAATTAAAGGAGTGTTGTGCCCTTTTGAAATATGGTGCTCCGTCCTTGGAGATTCGGCGGTACGTCGCCGACCAATTTGGAAAGGTACGTTCTATCAAGAATGTGAGTAACTATCGCGTCAAATATCAACCTTCATTGTTAAGTAGGTCATTGGCTACCTTTTAGTCAGTTTCTTAGATGACATGTCATCCATCATAGCCAAGTTTCGAGAGTGCGGTCGCGTGCTGCTGGTGGAATCGGAGGATGGCAGATGCAGCCACCTGCGCTTTTCTCGAACGCAGCAGATAGCACTCTTTAGACGTTTCCCGGACGTTGTAAACGTTGATGCTACACTCGGTACTAACCGTCTTGGGTAAATAAATTTAGAGCCCCTGACGTTCGCTGTTAAGGTAAAAGCCTTATACTTTCCTTGTGACGGATGGCATGGGTATCGGTCGACCCGTAATGTATGCCTTTGTCGAATGCGAGGATTTTGCACCATTGCGCAAGCTGTTCAGCTTGTTCAAGGGTATGGTGTGTGGACACTATGAAATCAAAACGTTCGTCATGGACAAGATGGCTTCGCAGATGAGGGCTGTCAAAGCTGTATTCGGCTGCGATATAATGCTGTGCTATTTTCACGCACGGCAAGTCATCCGGAAGCACGTACGTTTCATCGCTTTGGTGTAACTTTTTCAGACAATTTTCAACCGCAGTCGGCACATATTTCACCACATGGCGCGCTCTGACAATGCAGCCGAGTAAGTGACTATGCACCAAACATTAATCGCGTAGATTCACCACGATTTGCGAATCCTGAGGAGAGCAGATCCCAGTTTTGTCTCTTATTTGACTGCCCACTGGCTCCACATCACTAGAAAGTGGGCCATTCATGCACAACGTGTTGGTGCATTTTGAGAATGTGACCAACATCCATCTGGAGATTGCCAACGGGCGTTTGAATAGGCGCGTGCCTCACTCAGGTACTCTGGAGCATGCCGTCCAGAAGGTCGCTCATCACAGCGGATGGCCAATGCGCGAATATGAAATGCACACCGCTTATTACTGTGACCGCCGAGAAATTCAAGAGGCATGTACGTTCCACGTGTGGTTTCCCGGATGACGAAGTACGTCGCTAATCAGGTTCTCGGGCACATTGAAATATGAACGCCAAATTTGATATACAACCAGACAGATCGCTTCAAGTTGAGATTCTCGTTGTTAGTAACAGTCAATTTTTGGTACAAGCCCCCAAATTTCCTCAGACAGTCAACACCTCGGCCGGAACCTGCACGTGCATATTTTTCTAATCAATGTGGCTACCTTGTGTACACCTATTTTCAGTATTCAGAAGCCACTCGTTCCCATGCGGTAAGTTGATTAATCGAACATGCAGTGCCAAGGTCAACTTCCAATCCATCAAAGGTGGCTTGCCGAATACACCCTAACGAAGGAATGAGTACCTTTATCTCTGGTTCCAAAGCCAGAGCCATCACCAACAGAGCATTTGCAAAAGCAGCTTGATCGGTTGGTTGGCAAACTATTATGTGTTGCCGGGGCATTAGGGTTTGCTACGAGCATTGTACGGGCCTGGCAGTTACTATAGATAGCCACCGTAGGTTACGTCGACTACAGTTGTGATGTTTACCGAAGGTAGCAAACAAACGGCATCAAGTAGGTATGAGTATGACGATACATAGCCAAGTTAGGTGACTTCGAGTACATTTGTGAGTGTAACAGGCTGTCAGATTAGGCTATCACCCATAGTTGAGTTCTTGTTTTTACCGGTAGGCATATATATTGGATTGATGTTTACTGTAGCCAGCGAAGACAAACGGCATCGCGTATAGTTAAGGATATAAGAGATTGTCGTTGACTGTCGTCGTTATGAGCGGAAACTAGTAGAGATACGAGAACAAGGGGACGTCGTTGCTCATTGGATTGGGCTGCTGCGTATATGTGGGTAACCATAATAAGCGTCGCACACAGACACGGATCCAGCAGTTACAGACATCTACGGAATCTATCGTATGTGGGAACTGTTCAGAAGAAGACCTCTGGACCAATATAAGTGGATTATTGTTTATTCGCTGACCTGGGCCAACGACAAACTATTTTAAAGAGAATAATTGTTAGTGAGTCTGTTCCATCTGACCTCTTTATTTTTGTATACCCAACCTAGCGTAATTATTTTTATTTCTTTGCCACACACTCCTGGGAAACTAATTTATTGGGTAGCCAGATCACTACAAATTTGGTGAGCCCGAGTATTTCTAGATATTTTTTGAAAGCTTTTCCCTTCAATTCGTCGTAATTTTGTTTCTTTTGGCAGGTATTTATGGAAGCACACTTTGATTCAGCAGATTTAGTCGAGAATGCAATTAGCATACGTTGGCCAGACTACAATCCACGCAACCTCAGCGTATGGTTTCACCAGGTTGAGGCCGTTTTTGCTACCCGACGCACGACTTCCCAAGTCACCCGGTTTTCCTGTGATGTCCAGCATCTTCCTTGTGATACAGCAACAGAATTTGAGGATCTGTTGGAAGATGTTCCTGAGGAAAATGCATATGACGCCCTTCGAGCGGTCGTCATAAGTAGGACAGGGAAATCAGAAAACGAAATGCTACGGGATCTATTCACCACTGTCGAAATTGGGGACAAATCACCATCACAAATGCTTCGCCACATGCGCAGTCTCCTCTGCGGCCGTAAGCTAGCGGTGGAAATCATGGCCCAACTATGGTTCGACAAACTCCTACCCTCCATGTCCCACGTCATCAGCGCTTTCGCTGATGACCACAGCTTAGAGCAGCTGGCCCAAATGGCAGATAAGATACACCAACCATACCCCAGTTGCCCTGTAAACTCCGTCTCCCGCCTTGGGCCCACCATTACAGATTCCAACCCGCTTCTTGCTTCTATATCGCACCTGCAAGCCAAGTTTGATGCTTTGACCGATCGCCTGCAACGGTTATAGATCAACAGGCATCGAGCACGTTCACGATCCAGATCGTTATATTGTGCCCGTCCCTCTTGGTGCTGGTATCACCAATCTTATGGCCCAAAAGCACGCAAGTGTCAACCACCTTGTTCTTTCAAGCCGCGTTCCAACCCCCCTTTAAACCCCCCGGCCAGTCAGTAACGGCGACGACTGTCTGTGGCCCTCCTCGCACAAGTCGCCTGTTCCACATGCTTACTTCCCTCTCAGTCAACGGAATTTGTGCCACAGGTTCATCCACAGGTATCCGAGTTATCTTACCGGATTCACATTTTGCTGTCACACTTAGGGATTTTCCAACCCTTACTCATCCATGTTAGTACACCCAACCGGTCACTCATTCCGTCGTTCACCACATTCGGACGAGAGATCCAACTGTCCATTCCAACCCGAGCCGACCTCATCCGGATAAGCCACAAATCGCAAAACACGAGTTCGAACACATACTCCAAATTGGCATCATCCGCCCTTCATCGATTCGCTGGTCATCACCCATACATATGGTACCTAAGAAATCTAAAGGTGATTGGAGACCCTGTGGAGATTACCGTTCTCTCAAAAATGCTACTGCCCCAGACAGGTATCCCATCCCCCATGTCCACGATTTTCGCAAGTACCCTATGGCACACAAACATCTTTTCCAAACTCGATCTCCTACGAGCATACTACCACATACCCGTAGCCCCGGGTGACATTCCTAAAACAGCCATCACAACACCGTTTGGCCTTTTCGAATTCACGCGTGTGCACTTCGATCTTCGAAATGCAGCCCATACGTTTCAACGTTTCATGGACGAGACTTAACCCCAGAAACCACAGAGACAGGAAGCAGACAACATTGCTCCAGAGGCCCTCTTGGAGCCTTGGACTCAGACTCAAACCCGGTGCATAATTATTGAGTCCGCTTACCACCCTGGTCACTCAACGTTCGG
>NW_008751721.1:577712-618707 GCF_000715545.1 Opisthorchis viverrini | reverse complement strand
ACGTTAGCCGTAAGCCTCACACCGTAAGCCGTATGCCGTAAGCCAGACCACTACATGTCTAAAGCAAACAAACGCCTACGACTGATCCCATAGGGTAGCATTTGCATTGAATACTCTTTAGATGTTATTTTATTCTTCAGGAACACCGCGGAACGCCAAAATATGCTAAAGTGCGATTTCGTGTTTTGTGTCGCGTAAACCGGCAAAAATTGGAACTCGGCGATGGTCAATGACCTTGATATTTCGCTCACTTAAACAAAATGCTACGTGCAACATGTCACGGGAAGACGCAAATTGATTAGACTAGCTCCCCATTGAAATAGCAACTTCGAAAGCCCTATAGCTTTGGCGAACTCAATTTGGATGCGGTAAGGTGCCCATTCTCCCGTACGAGGTTAAATGGGCCGCTAGTTCGGAAAAGCTGTGATGACTGAAAATCCATAGATTTGGTGCTTCCCTCAATCTGCTTGCTAAGGAAGATTTCGGCTTCATAACCGGACGCGTTATAAAACCGCAAAACCTATGGGCCAATGACGAACGAAACTCCCAATGAAGAAGTCAGCACGTAACTGATCAGTTAACACGCGCCCACGTGGAGTGTATTCGGCCTCCGAGAGATAAGTAGCATCGTGCACTAGCTGATAGTGAGTTTTTCGTGCTGCTGATAAGCTCCTTGTGGCTGATTGTTCAAGAGTGTTTATTACTACCCAAATATTTGTGTACTCTGGTTAACAAATGACTATCGAAATCTCATTCATAATCGCAAACAGCTCTTTTTCCGCACCGTGTTTGCCTCCGGGTCAAATCCCTGAGTTTGGGAGCACGGTATGGGGTGTCAGGCTCTTAGTCACATTTTGGTATTGTCTGTACGGAAGGACGTGCCGTTGCACTTTTGAGACAACTGGGGGCGACTGATCATTCAACCTTCTCGGAGCCTCTGTCATGTACCATGCCTTAGTACAGGAACCGCAAGCAGTGGTACATATTAGTATAGCCATTACCATACAGATATGCACTTACTAGGGCAAGGGATGTATAGTAATTTCTAAGAAAGCAGTGCAAGAAAGGTGATTTCATTAATCCTAGAGCGTGCGTTGGATAAGATGAAGCCTAGGACCAGCGGAAGTCTGCAAAGACGGGCTCTTTCTGTTGAGATTGCTGGTGCCATATAGCAAAGCTTACGATGCCCGTGTAATTGACTGGAGGCAAAGGGGTACAGGTTGTGAAAGTGCTCCGTCTCTTGGTGCTGTTGCAAAAGATAGTATCAGGATGCATCAACTGGGTCCCAAGTCTGCGGTTTCGAGCTGCAGCAGAAAAGTAGATTAGCACAAACGATGAAACTGAAACGAGCGTTACCGAAAGGGTTCGGATTTCAGGGTAATTATGTGTGCATCTCCGGTTCGCCTAGATGAGGTGTTAAACCGACTTGGGTTTTATCGTGGTGAGTCAGCTGTGTTCCCGGCGAATATGGTTTTGGTGAGTATGATGACACATGACGATGACCTAGTGCCGCTCAGCTGTGCTGTTTAGTCAGCTTGTTGGTAAGACCGGCAGGATAGGCAAATAGGGGTCCCCGCGCAAACTAATCCGCTAGATTAACAGGGGTGGGGCGGGGAGCAAAAACTGAAAGTGCTTTAATCGCACTATAATGTGGCTCAATGGACTGTGTTATGGATAAATAAAAGTAGAGGAGGATAAGCCGTGATGCGATTAAAAAATAGTGGGAAGAGGCTAACGTGCGTAAAAAGCAATGGCTGACAGTATGATTCAGCGGCGAACAGCCCGGTGGTTCTCCCTGGCTTCATCCCATAGCAGAAGGTCCAGGTACAGCACTTTTTGGTTAAACCAGAGAAGATTAGTGAATTACGGGTAAATGGCTTTAGTTTGGTTTCCAGGTGGAAAGTATAATTTTGCACCTCGTTTCGGAGAGTTGATGGGCAAGGATGAGCTTTTGCCTGGTTGTCCTGAAATCGTTATTCGTCTGCCACTTGCGGTTGTTGACGTATTAGGAAACCGTGATTCGAGTTGATTATGATAGAGCTATTTAATGTAAAGTGTTTGTTGATACCTTCGGCAAGGCCACTGGTTGATCCCCCTGTGAATCACTGGTGAACAAAGGTAACTTTCCTTGTTTTCTGACTAATCATGAGTAACGTGACTTACACCTGTTTATTATGACACCGTTTCGTTTTCTTGCTGCTCGTTTTCCCGCCGTTTCGTTCCCACTTAAGGTCTGCTTGTCTCTCGGTAACTGATGTCGATATTTTGTTGCCCGTCTGGCACTGCCTGCAAGTTCGTCTTGATCGCACCTATTTTTGAGCGCCCAATCCGATGGAAACGCGGGCCGACTGGGTGTCGAACCAGGATCCACCGGACGGCAAGCGACCGCGCTACCAACTACACCAAGCTGACACCCGGAGCGGCTGATTATTTTGTATTACCCACGTATCACGCCTGCCAGATAGCCTTTGCTGAACTTTGTTTTAAACGGACGAAACCGCGCAATCTGACCTGTCACGCGACACGAGCGGCTGCGTCGACGCCGACTGAAAGACAGTCCCTCACATTCTGATTGTACTGACTACTGCGCCATCACGGCCAACTCACACTGTCAGACTGCCCCTATATGTATGTTTGTACATCGTTTGGTGCTTACTTGTTGTTGCCCCTATAGAAATCCATGTTATTACAGTGACTACTTGCCGCTCCTGCCGATTGCGTAATTGTTGATTGTACGTCTGCTTAATTCATGATGCTTACTAATCCGTCTGTCCGTAGAGCCAGTTCTTGTCAGTCCTCAATATATCATCTGCTGCCCCACGTCCGTCTACTCTTATTGACTACTGACTACGAACTACGTATGATCTAATAGTAGCAATCGTCCCGTGACATCCATAACCGACCGGATCTTACACGACCACTCCGCTTTCTGGACTTTGAAGTTGATTATTTGTGATGCCAGAGGTCCTCGGAGTGGAACCGGGGTCTTCCACTTAGCTGAACTGATTGAGGAATTGGAAGAACATGGATTCGGGTCAAGAGTTGATCATGACAGTCAAGCAGTTGGCGAGATCGCGGATACTTTTGTTGAACGGCAAGCAGACATTCGTTAGGGCCCTAGTGCTGTTGCATTCTGCCCAGAGGAGTTGATCGTGAGAGGCAGCGTTTGTTAGGATTTCGGGTTCCTCTTAGACGGCCACGAAGCCAGGTCACTTTTAGATCCAGGCGAACTGAAATGAATCGCGTGATCGAAGTGGTCGCTGACTGGACTGGTCCAGTGGGTTTATCAAGAAGACAACTAACAAGAATATTCTTTGGCTTTCCGCACTGTAGAGCTTTTGGAGAGCCCGCGATCTCGACGGATAGCATGAAGAACATACCGCTCGTTATGACCCCGAAATTGGATTAAACGCCATGTATAGGTTGAGACACCATCAATCACGGTTTTTTGGACGAATTCACAGGATCAAGAATTTCGACCATACTCTAAGGTTGGGCTTTGTTTTTGTGGTTTGGTGACTTGTTTTAATTAACATGACAGAGAATTATGTAGTGAATAATGTGCCCCGGGCTTAGCTCGCTATAGAATAACCCAGATGACGGTCCGGAGTTCACCGAGCGTGTTGCTTTATCCGGTAGGAGCCTTAACAGCGGTAGGTTCACAGAGAAACGCTCCCAGGAACTGTCGGGCTCGGTGGTGCGGTCATCGCCCTTGAGTGGGCCAGGATATAGACAAAGGCTGCTGCATGGATATTACACACCGTGCACCGGAAACTGCAAGTGGGGTTGTAGACAGAGTCAAGTACAGAAAGCAGAAAGCCAAGCGCAATGTTCGTGGGGAAATGGTTTACACGAACAATGCTGCGTAATTTTTATAGAAGAACATTGCCCATTCCATCTATTAAAATGGCGGCACGGCAGTTTATTATGGGTAACCCGCGTAAGAGTGAAGAACAAAACTATGAAGGAAAATCAAGCCAAATGTCTCCAATGTAGAAGCGCCGTCAAAGGTCAACGACAAAGACAGTCTTTAATGATTTAAAAACGCGAACCAACTTAATTTAAACTAATTACAGTGTATCAAGTAAACTGGCAGTTTACGTTGGGCACGCCGCCACCGAAGAGGAGTTTCGAACTTTAAGTGTCCATGTTTTAACTCCAATGTCTGACAAAATAGCATATGAATGCACGCATTCGAGGCTTTCATTATCACCAGCTGTATCCTCCATCACCTCGACGTTTGAAATTATCCACGTTTCTTCTGTTCCTTTTTGTAATCCCTGCTCCACTGTTGTATTAAGTGCGTGTATAAGAACTGACGTTTGTTTGTCCTTACCACTTCACTCATTTGGCCTTGAAGTCATCCACGCATATGTGGCCGGCTTCATGTACGTATGGCTGCCCCACGTAGCCTGTTTGCTTATTTGGTTCGTATTTTTTAATTCAAGTAGACCAATTGTTTTGGATGAATATCTACTGTCGAGGTTTGTATAGATTGTGAATTCATGTTTTACATTATTAGTGCCAGCTCCGACTTTTCTACGTCTCCCATAGTTTCTGGTATTACGCGACACCTGAACACACCATTTGCTTGTTACGCCAACTGTCCAAATAGTAACCCCACATCTTTGCATCGAATTGAATTGTGCTGAAATATTCGTCTTTCAATGTGGCTATTTTTGACACCAAAAGAGGCCGTTACTGAGCTAAACCGCTTGTCAAGACACTCAATCACACGATAATTTACAACCAATGGCCTCGAAACTTTCGGTTTGATCCACCGTTCCGAGTGCAAAATCCTCCGGTTTCACTGATTTTTGAAGCACCAATTCCGTCTATCACAAGCATTTCATGGTATCGAGAAAGATATAATGTAGCTAACTAACTAGCTTACTGACGAGTCCGGGGGCTGAATTACTCAATGTTGTCTGAAAGGAGCAGTGCACATTCTGGTACATGTAGACGACGACGATCGAATTAACCGTGTTTGGGCAATGTCAGTAGGATAGACGTTTGCGCCTCACTCAAGGGATGTGGAGTCATGTGGAGGTCATCACGTGATACGCGGAAAAAACGGGTGTTCTTATGAACCATCCATCGTTCCTTACTGGCTTTGCGTATCACGCCTCGGTGGCTCGCCAAGGTACGTTTTCACTCGACCGTCTGAAACTACAAGTCCGGCCATTCCGCTGACGAAATATGCCAAATTCGTCAATTCCTAAATGCCTCTAGAAAATTTTCATTCACATTTTGCTCAAAGTATCGATCCTGGTGGGGTTCCAACAGCATCCAGGAAACTCGATGATTGCTCGCTCCTTGTTTCGGAGCCAGAACGCGATCAAAGGCAATGTGACGACTACTGTGGGCGATCCCACGACAGTAGTATATAAATGTATACTGGAATGATGTTCCTTATTGGTGGACGCATGGCGACACACAGTCTGCATCAAACGCACGCACTCAAACACAAGATGCGGCTCGAATACCTTGTTTCGCCCTGAAAACATCCTTCCATGGTGTAACACCCACACTCACCTCCCCAAAATTCAACTTCCTGGCGACCCTTGCTCCCGAGCACGCGTCTGATCCCCATCGATCACCATCGCACCATTCCACTGTCCCGACAAGGGTGCTAATCAGCAGAGTGTGTCAGATTTCCATGTGGGAGGACGTTCCCTGATCCTTTTCAACGACCCAAATGTCCACACTAACTAATAAGCCAATCCACAGCATGGTAGAAGTGGTTGCGTGTGTCTATGCTTATTTAGAGCGACAAATGACAACTGGTACTCCCGGCGTCCAGTATTCTCACGAGAAGCCCATTATTTTCCAAAATATCTCCTTAGTTATTGTTAGATCCGGATGGTTATGGATCTCACAGAACGATTGTTGTTATTAGATAATACGCACTCCGTAGCTAATAGTCAGTAGAAGCAGATAGACGTGGGCATCAGATGATTTATTGAATACTGGCAGGAACTGATTATGCAGCCGAACGGATTAGCAAGCGTCATGAATTAAGCAAACGTACTATCAATGCCGACGCAATCAGCAGGAGCAGCAAATAGCGACTGACGAAGCATGGATTTCTTGAAGCAACAGCAGGTGAGCACCAAACAATGTACGAACATACATATAGGGGTAGTCTGATAGTGTGAGTTGGCCGTACACAGAAATGACGGCTCAGAAATTCAGTATGTTTGGGATATTAGTGGCTGTCCTTCGGTCGGCGGTGCGACGCGGCATCTCGTGTCACTTGACAAGTCAGATTGCGTGGTTTTGTCCGTTTAGAACAAATCTCGTAAAGGCTTGGGGCAGATGCGTACATAGGTGGCAAAAAATAATAAACCTCTCTGGGTGTCAGTTTGGTGTGGTGGATGGCACTTCCGCCTATCGTCCGGGGACTCTGGGTTTGATACCCAGTTGATCCACATTTCCGTCGGAGTGGACGCCAGAAAATAGGTACAATCGAGGCGAACCTGCAAGCAACGACTGTCAGGCAACAGAATATTACCAGCAGTTCCCGAGAAATAAGCAGACCTTAAATAGGAACGAAAAAGGGGGAAAACGAGCAGCGAGGAAACAAGAAGGCGTCATAATAAGCAGCTGTAAGTCGCGTTACTTATGAGTAGTCAGAGCAACGAAAATTACCGCTGACCACCTTTGATTCGCAGGGTGAAGCAACAGTCATCTTATTTCCCCGTTCACACCGCCAAATATAACTGCAGGTCCACTTCCAATCCTTTGTACATTGTCCTAATTCGCTTCTCATCTTAACGAATTTAGACCGATTTTGACAATTGACATCGTGTACCTAAGAAAAAATTCGCAAAAGTGGATCTAATATATCGGTTGTCCGACATGTTACATTCTTTGCAGAAACAGCCAACTCCAGAAAGCACTGATGAAAGTGTAGTTCCCCAAGCAGTCACGCGCAGTACCGCTCGTGGTGTTTGCACCTTTCTTTAGCTTTTAATATAACAAAGCAGTCACGCGCAGTACCGCTCGTGGTGGTTGTACCTTTATTTAGCTTTTAATATAACATTACGTACTTTGTCAATTGCATAACCGTTTTTGGTTGTAAATGAAAATTCACAAAAACGTGCAATTGCACAATTAGATGCAATTAAAACCTGGTCACATGGCTGCTCACTAGAACAAACCCAAATGATTTATGCTGACGCTGTTTTTTTGAAGTTTTGATTTTTACGGGGATTTCATCTAATCCAATTGCTCCTTTTGGTGACGTGTTGCTAATAGCATTTTGTTTAAGTGAATGAACTTTCAAGGTCACGGATCATCGCGGACTCGCATTTTGTTATCGGTTTACGCGAGACGAAACACGAAATACTACTCCGAAGTTCACTAGGAATAAAAGAACATCTTAAGAATATCCAATGCGCATTTCAATCTGAAAGATCGGTCATTGACGTTCGTTTACCTTACGATCCTCAGATTTAACAAATGAGATGATTGTGTTCGGTAGACCTTCCTTCGGCTCAACTTCCATTAAGTACAGTAGTGTTAAAAAACACCATGAACTGCGCATTGTCAATGCGAGGGTCATATCTGCGTATGATCCCGTTCCTCAGGTATGCATAACTAGCCTTACTTAATACAGCGTCACGAGAGAGCTACAGGTAAATAACCGACACAACGGCATCATTCCAAATTGGGAATGTGACGCTCTCTAGGTTGTGACCACCATAAAGCGGTCACAGTGATAACGGTGGCCGTTAACACTCATCCGTTCGGCCCGTGTGCGGCACTGATAATGAGGTCTCACCTATGAACAGTAACCTAATCCGATGGCCAACGACGGCCTCTCATACCAATAACCATACGTGGTGCGGCATATCCTTGCTACCTATAGCAAACATCAGACCGGTATCCATGCAGGCCGGCAAAAATAAGGCCTCAACTCGGCGTGAGAGCCTAATCTGAAGGCATGTCCTACTCACCGCTGTATTCAACGTCGCCTTAATTGGCTTCTTATCCTGGCTGTTAGGTTCGTGTGCATGTGCGGCGTTGATTATCCGGTAGCCTAATCCAAACCAATCTTTCGTACTCATAACTATGCGCATGTAGCACACCTCTGCTACTTATGATAGACACAGTAGCAGCATTTATGCGAACCGATGAATACGGGACCTTAATCGTGCACTCATATCTAATCTGACGGCAAGTGACGGACGTCACACTCATAACTTTACGCGATATCGCCTACCTTGACTACTTATTGAAACTGCTAGGCCAGTGCCTATGTGCAGCGCTGATTATTATGCCCCAACTATGCACGCCAGTGCCTATGTGCGGCGCTGATTATTATGCCCCAACTATGCATGGTGTCCTAACGTAACGGCCAAAGGTAACGCGTCATACTTTTAATTATTGTCCATATTGCCTACCTTGGCAACTTATTGCATTGGTTAGGCCTGTGTCTACGTGCAACGCTGATTGTGAAGCCTCAACTATGCCCAGGAGCCCATTCCAATGGCTAACGACGGCCCGCCATACCGATAACTCTACTCGATGTCACATGCCGAGGCTACTTATAGTAATTGCGGGGTCCGTGCTGCCAGCTTACTAGAATGCCCAGCTATACATAATGGACTAATCCAACGATCAACGACAGTCCTGTATATCCATACGCGGTTCACATGCCACACCATGCATAAAAAACTACGCACCCACGTTTAACAAACCATGTTTCTATTTTGTTATGCGCTGTTCATAAGGTTGCTGAAAATTCCTCGACAGCCCACGACCGGTTTCGCTCTTCTTGGGGCTCATCGGGTAGGCGCAGTCCTCGAGTTTCCATCGAAATGATGTTCTACTTGAAACCTAATTGCACGAAATTAGCAAACATACACGCATTTGTAAACCAAGTTGGTTCTTCGAGGGACTCACCTGGAACTCAGCTGAATCTCTTGGTTTTGATGTTTCCTAGTTCCCACGTTTTTATTTTGGTTGCATCGGTACGAACACAATGTGGGGTCAATCCAGTTCTCACCTTTTTACTCAACAGGGTTTCTGAAAAAATATATACTCAATTACGATTGGCAAACATTCTATAATCAACCAGAGTAGCAATCTCACCTCGGCCTCGTCCAACTCATCGTTCACGTCGAAGAATTCACCTCCGAAATCATGTCGACTAAATCCGAATAAATGAGCTGGTAAGCTAACCAAATCTGATGCGGCCAAACCGTCTCAGGTTATAATGATTATCTAGCTGGTGATTGCAACGACACGTTCTTCAGTAAAAATTTCCGGTGGAAAAAAGAAAAAGACCACTCTCCAACGGTCGGCTTACGGATTTGCCGACATCGGCCTACACGAGCTACGGTTTTGAGACAACCGTTATCAAACACCTGAAAACGCTTTGGCTCTGCTTCTCAGACAGGCCAAGTCTCACGACAATACAACACGGTATTGTAGCCTGATGCACACGTTGCTTGACGTTACGGATATGCGCCTTGACGCCATAGGTGTTTCAAAATAGCAAGCGCGACCCGAGCATTGAAAGCTCATGCACTGACTTCATCTGCCGTACTACAATCAAAAACAATACATTTTCTAAAGCATGTAAAGCGCGGCGCAAAACCACACCTCCAAGCGGATCAGAAAACTACCTGCGATCTTATATAAGTTTTGTCCCACCTCGTTTCCCTTGACCAACCCACTCCTTGCAGAATCACGCACACAAGCCCAATCACCTTAAAAATGGCCGTCCATTAGGGGGCTGTCCAGAAACCGAAGTATTTCAATGAGATGGCGGCTTGGCACTACTATAATCAGTTTCATAACACACCCGCAACTATTGCGCACCAAAGAAAAGGATGATTTTGGTCCATTCATCCAAAAACACCCACGCGTCTTCCTAATCTTGAAGATGGGGACGATGTCTGCATATTCCAGATCGACATGATTTTTGCCAGGGGAAATTCGAAAACCAGGTTCAGAAGGCATTGCAGAGTTCATCTTATCACCTCGTTGACCACCAGATTAATAAGGAATGAAGAGATTGTGCCCTCAACAAACACCACCTTGTGTACTGAAGCTTTTGGAACTTTCTATATCTACAACCTCAAAGGTGCCTTGGTTGCGCACAATCTAGCTAATACACGTCCATCATACACACATATGTCCACACCAGTTCGCATCGGCGTCATACCTATTATCTGCACCTAAATATTGATTATCGTTTTTGAAGTCGAGCGGTGTCGCCTCCTTGAAGAATTCAACAACTGTAACAACTCTTGACTGTTTGTTACTTCGCGGGAATTCTAACTCACATCAAAGTGCTTTCTAGCGGAATTTTTGACACATTTTCTTATTTTGAGTCCCCAATCTGGACAATATTGTTGGTTCGGTATAACGGTGAACATCAAACCTTGCCTTGCGCAAGATAAAAAGTATGCTGACCATAGAAAAAACAAAAACCTACTAGCTGCCACTATTTCCTGGCTTCAGAGGGAAGCTCGCTGAATCTACAGAAAATGTCTTTATATCCAGGTTGAGAATGACCGCTCCATTTTGCGTTTGCGCGGACGTCAAGGGCGTGATTATTACCTAAGTCGTTTTGAGATTACCACAAAACCTGATACGTAAAAAACAGGTGGGCTTTTTCCACAAAATTTTCCAACCGTTCTCACAAAGAGAATGAGTCAAGCAGCCGGCAGCCAATAAATTTGAACTACACGCCCACGGTGGACTCCGGGTTCATCAAAAAAGCCTCCAATTAAACCGTTGCAGCCTAAAGAGATCCTGAAGGTCCAAGTAAATACCATTAACTGTTAAAACGTGTTAAAATTTTCCTGTTTTGAACCACGGTTTCAGAGGAAGTTTGGGTGTGCGTCTAGGACGCGGCGTTCACGTGCTCAGACTTTCTCCTCTGATCTCGCTCACGCTTACGGCAGTCATTCGCGAATTTCATGTGCTAACTCTAGTATCAAAACATTTTAGACTATCTCCGAAATCAAGTATATATAAGAATTCTTCAGAAGACCTCTGAACAATCATGATTGGATTATCGTTTATTCGTCGACCTGGCCAAACAACGAATTACTTTAAAGGGATCGATTTTTAGTGCATCTGTTCCAACTGACCTCCTTGTTACTGAATACTACCTCCATCGTTATTTTCATTTGTCTGCCACACACTCCCGTTAAGGTAGCATGCTGGATAGCCTGACCACATATAAGAATTTTTCAGAAGACCTCTGAACAATCATGATTGGATTAGCTTGACCATTACATATTCACCAATTCTTGCGCCGGTCTCCAATGGAGTTCCTCAAGGCTCCGTCCTGGGACCATTGCTATAACGACCTTCCAGATGTTCTTGCAAGTCCATGTCTGCTTTTTGCGGATGACTTGAAATCCTGGGGTTTCAATGCCAGTGCTCTCTAAGTGGATGTAGACGCTGCAACACAATGGTAGTTGGACTGGCAACATCCTCCGAATGATAAAAAGTGCGCCCATATGTCGTTTGGAGGAAATTCAGCGAATGTCTTTGTCATACATGGTAAGAAAAGACCAGAAAACATCATGTGGATAGATGCCAAAAATGATTTGGACATCTGGGTCTCCTCAAACTTGTACTTCTCACTGCACCATGAGATATCGGCCTGAAAGACATTCGCCATTTTACGGATGACCTGACGCACCTTCTCCCGTATTACTCTCATGAACTTCCAAATACTCTACGGGACCTACATCAGACCGTTCCTGGAATACGCCAACCAAGTTGTCCACTCAGGACGCACAAAAGACGTCACCCTCATTGAGCGTGTCCAGCGAGTCGCTACGAAAATGGTTGCATGGCTCAAATTCGTCTCGCGATGCTTGATCACTTTCCCTGGAGCATCGTCGCCTCCAAGGGGACCTAAATGCTCTGTTTGAACAAAGCTTTGCCAACAGGTTTTTCACCGCTGACCCTGCAAACACACGGTCGGGTCATAGCAAGAAGACTTTCAAGCTCAGAGCTCACACATTCATTAGGCAAAACTTTTCTCATTTCGTGTAGTAGCTTCGTGCAATGACCTCCCTTCGACGGTTGTCCGCGCTCCTTCTAGACCCCAGTTTAAAGCAATACCAGACACTTATTTGTGCGAATCATCGCGCTGGCAAGCATACTGCCCCGCGCTGAGAAAATAAAGAGCAGTGATGCACCCTTTTTTCACCTACGCCTTTCAGGTGGACGACAGTCGCTGAACGACAAGAACAAAACCGACCCGGGAAACTTGGGCAAAAGCCTCGATCCTGTGTATCAATCCATGAATCCTTGAAATTCTTGGATGAGTTCCTCCTTTCCACAATGTCCCCAAAATCCATATTCCAGCTTAGCCTTCACCTTAGAGAACAAGATGCCCGCAAACTTAATCCATCGCTCCTCATCTTCAGCGGATGTACCAACGGTATTTTGCTCAGCTTAGTTCACGGTCTAAAGCTCGGAATCTAGAGTTGACTTCAAAAACAACCACCAGGGGTGTGCAAAGTTTATTACAGCTCAAATGCAGGTAAAAAACAATTGTGCGGCGCGTCTTATATGAAGCGCATGCCACGAGAACATTCTAGAACTGCTGACGCCTTCTTGATGCGGCATTGGCAACGGAATTCGGCGAATACTGTCACGAATGGCTGTTGGGTCCAGGCTTTCAGCCAATCAGAGCTCTCCATGATGCCGGACTGGCAAGAGACCCATATTTTGGCCAATCGTGTGCGTGGTGGACTTTCCGGCCATAGCAGCGCCTAACTGCGAGTGTCATGGCTGATTTGGTTTTGTGTTGTAGTATACGGTGTCTGTCATTTTGATTGATTCATATGTAAGTATTGGTGGTGTACAACCTTGCTTACTGGGCTTTGGCTCCCGGGCTTTGTTTCTATCTTCCATCCACAGAAATTGTCGTGAACACCTGCCTTCGGAGATTCACTGTCCCCTGGTGTTTCCATAGCGTGTATATTACAGTGGTATGCGGTTGGTTGATTTATATGCAGGTATTGGTGGTGATTACTGGACTTCTGCTTATGCACTTTATTTCCGTTTTCATCCAGAGAAACCCGTAAAATTCTGACTTCAGAGAATCGCTGTCTCCAGGTGCCGCCATAGTGTACATGCGGCTGGTGCTATTACCACAACCTCTTAAGTAATCTCTTGTTGGTTCGTCCCATACAAACTGGACCTACACGGTAAATACCTCATTTGCGACTGTATAGTTACACATAGTCGCTGGATGGCACATTAGGTATTACTGATTTGTGTCGACAACGCTCGCATCACATGCATGTAGAAACCGTGTAAGTCACCGAGGCTTATATTCAAAGAACGTTACACTTTAGGCAAAGGCGTGGTGCAACTGGAACAAGCAGTAAAAAAACGCTGTTGCGGTGCACATATATCAAAGTAAAGTTATATTTGTCATTAAAATCCCACGAGGCCCTTCATGAACTCCTCATAGGTCACAAAAATGAAAAACCGAAAAGTTGTAATAGTGATATTCGTGTACATACTATGTGTGGAACTCCACCTAACACCAGATGAAGACGCCGTATTCGCAACTAACCTCACGCAACAAACACCTGGGTCTCAATTAGACTCGTACTGGTCCTGGAAGATTTGAACTGCCTCACAATCAACTGGGTCAACTGTCAGTTTTATACTCTGGACTGGTCTCACCTGTAGAGACACCCACATTACCAGGATGCCGCCGAAATTCCACCCACCTCGCCAAATTCCAGACAAGTGAACGCCAATCCACGCGTGATCTTATCTTCGTGAACGAACATGGTATGGTAGATATGGTCACTATTATCTCACCCATTGCAGGACTGATCATGCGGTGCTCTCCGGGATCTCGGTTTTCACTGGCAGTGCCCCTCAATATTTAAAACTCCACTTTTTTCTACAATTATGGAGGTCATTTTGGCATGAAAACTGTATGGTCGTTGTTAAGTGGATGGCCGTCAGGCATATCTGAGTACTCTGAACCGGAGATACCACAGCAACACCCGAAGCACACAGGACTTACACCCCCGCTTTCGCACCTCTTCAAAACAAGCAGAAACTACCTGGGCCGCATCCATAGAGTACTAATTCGAAAACGGACAGCCCCCTTCCTGCACTATGACACACTGTGGCATTTAATTTGAGGCCCACGTCGTCCTCCCTGAGCAGGATGTTATCCCAGTCATGCCCTACAAGTGGCGTAACAAGAGGCGCAACCCCTCACCAGGACACAGACCGGCCAGAAATCTTCGGTATATTACATTCAAGCGGAAGGTGAACCCCAAACCAGTTCCATGGAACTCAGATGACGTCCTCGCTCACACCCTAGGACGCTCTGCAAGGATTCGCCAACTCGTACGCAGTTGTTCCCCAGTACTCACTCACATGAATGACTCACTCCAGTCTTGTTGGAATCACTGAGACTTCCAACCAAAACAATTTGGAACTCCCTGAATCATGTGGCCGTGGCCGCTGTACCTGCTCGGACAGCACTCACTCTGAAGTCCTAGAACTGTCGTCGCATTCTCCCTCATACTGCCCACTGCTTTCCCCGCAGCTTACTCCTGGAGCCCTTCGGACCATCGTCCATCCTATCTACAAAGGCAGAGGCCGCCGCGACCCATCAAATAGTCTTCCGTAAACTCTTTGCAGGCTTATGGAAAACCTAGTGCTCCCTTTTCCTCCCTCTGGTAGATTGCTTCATCCATCTCAGCAGGGCGTTCTTCCACCAGCGCCTTTGTCTGACCAACTTAATATGGTTCTGTTCGGCACTACATCATTAGTGGAGGGCAACGTCCCGAGTGACTTAAGGCTTTCAAACTTCCGTGTCCTCACTGAAATTCCCCGCGCACAGCTCCACCGGTTGCTGGGAAGAGTCATGAATTCAAAACCTACACTTGGATTACCGTTTGCCGAACGATTATCTTTCGGAGTGAAATGGCTCAGTGGTTAGAGCGCGGAGTTATTGAAGGTCCGTGGTTCGAACCCAACCTCTGCCTCTCGACTTCTTTCTGGGCTTGGGGAACCTGACAGTATCCCAACCCTCGTGCTTCCTTCGGGTGGCATTGCAGCTAGGCACCGGAAGGGTCTAACAGCTGAAGGATTACCCGGCTCTCATTCGAGACCGGTCGTTCCAAGTATGCACTGGGAGCACATTCACCGCAATTTGGCTCCACATGGTGACGACCCAGAAGTATGATCCGGTGTTCTGTCTATCTTCCTAGCGGCCATTTAGTCTTGCGCGTAACAGGCCCATTTCATCAGCTCGTATTCATTCTTCCACCCCGACCATTTTACCTATTAGCTCTGCGTTTGCTATCACATTTGTCCTAGACATGGTCACTACAAGGGATTACCTCCGACTCATTTGCTTCGAGGATGTTTCGCACTTCCTATGGATCGTTGTGGTTAATCTCCAATGCGTAATCTTTCTGACACACTTATGCTACACTCCCATGTTTATACTTCCATTAGTACAATACTACACTGTCTCGTAACCTCGTGGCCAAGACACGATGAAAATACGCATGAAAACGTACAGCGCAACGTCGCCTCCGTCTGCAAGCTTCCACACCCGTTTGAACGAGAACGTATGTACCTTTGGTTGAACGTACTTACGCGGGTTTTGCTGCTCAAGGTGATGGTGTGCACGAGTCCGAGCTGTTATCGCAGTGCATAACTTCCATACCAACATAACCTGTCATCCTTGTATTAATCTGTAAAAGACATTAGCTTGAGTAATTATCCATTATCGTATCCAGGGTCATTGGCAAACGAATCTATCAGACAGAACCACAATCACGATTCACAGCTGATTCTGGTGGTGACAGAAGCATATGCAGCAGCGGCACTGTGGGGCATTTCAAAAAGGGGGCTCCGTGCTCATCCCTTGTCAGGTCTACGCTATATATGCCACTGTGGCCCTATATATCAAAACGACAGTCTCACCCACAGTTAGGTTGCCAGGACCAGTATAGCTAACGGGGTGAACGAACTTGTTTGCAATTCTGGCCTGCGGCTCAGTTTCGGTCGCATCCACTTACAATGGTTTTCGTAGACGGTTTGCGTAGACGTGGCTAGATATAAGATAATAAATAATAAGATAATCGTTCAGTTGTAACACCCTTTGAGTGCCTAGCTGCCATGCAACCTGAAGAAAGGATACTACCAAGTTGCCCGAGCTTAGACAGGGGAAGTCGAGATGCAGAGGTGGGGTTCGAACCACGAACCTTCCGGTCAGAAAATTCACACTCTAACCACTGAGCCATCTCGTCCCATGGCTCGATATCCTAAGGAAATTCAGCCAACTTAACCAACCTTTCTGCTCTTTTCAGCATCGCCACTACCACCCCGTAGATTTCCGGAATTTGTGGGTATCGGGGACTTTTCTTCAATGACACCGTCTGTATCGATGACGAATCACGCTCGCTCCAACAACTTACATTCGCACCCTCATTCCACATCTTATCACTTTCACCATGCTGAGGACCTGGATCGCTTGACCACACTTTATATCCGTGTAATGCAAATTCTGTGTTTGATTGTACTCGTTTTTGTCCTGTCCAAGCCCTTCACTGAAGCTACGCTTATTCGCCTTGTGTTTGGCGACAAGCTGAACTATTGCAACTACACTTACGTGCCTGCGACACATAATTATCGTCGACCATTCAAAACCTACTCTTAGCAAGTATATCCAGTTGAATGATACAGGACACCTTCACTTCATCAAACTTGGCTGTGATTTTGCCGGTGACTTTATTATTACTACCGATCGTATTTTTTGCCGAGTGATATATGGCTGTGTTGATTCCAAGCAAATTATCGATCTTTTTGTGGAGGGGGTTTGATCGTTGCTCGATGTTCATGGCTTCTGGGGAGGGAGATTGAATTTTTTGTTAAAGTACCACTGTGGATTAACATGTGTCAGTTGTCTTCACGCTTTAGTTTCGACGATTGCGACTTCTCTCGAGCGATGTTTCGGGGATCCGATTTGTAGTTTAGCAGATGTTCTCATCTTTTCAAAGCGTTAACTCGCCTGTTGGTAGACAAAACCGAACATTGAAGATCGCTCATTCATTCAGTCCAGTGTTCAACCGCCTGTTCACGAAGATTGGTTGCCCAACCACCTAGCGATCCGTCACTGATTGCCCTCAGCAAAGATAAAGCAGGTATTGGGCGCGTCACCATTTTCCATCGTGTAGTAATTTTAGTATGCAAAATTCAAAGCAAAGCCCACAGTCAGATCCGACAATGAGAGACAGGAATGAAGCTGCAAATGAACTCTTGGCGAGACAATTTGGAACATATATTCTCCAGTCTGATATAACAGTAGAGTAGTCTTCTCAGTAAGCCCTCCCGAATGAGAGCGACCCCCTTAATGGGGCTTACTAGTTAGAACGCGAATTCACTGGTCGGAAGGTCCGTAGTTTGAACCCGGCCGCTGTTTGTCGACTTCTGTCTAGGTGAGCAACCTGGCATTATCCCATCCTTCGTGCTTGCTTCTGGTGACATGACAGCTAGGCACCGAAAGAATGTTAAAGCTAGACGGTTACCTAATGGACCGCATTTTGGGACCCAAAGATATTTGGCATCAGACCGATCGGTAAACATACAAGCCTTTTCTAAAAGAACTGGGGCGTTTTGGCAATTCTGCTAGTTACTAACAAGGATCGCTTGACCGAAATTGCGAAACGCTGGTACGAATGTCCATTAATTGTACGTTGCAGGGTTTGTATAATTTTAATCATTTGTGTTTTGAACAATCCTGTAGTGGAACGGTTATTCTGTCAGTCCAGATCATAGTCTAGGTCTACGGATTCCGCATGGAACTAATAAAAAATTATCCAGCGGCTTACAAATTTCTGTGGCGCTACCTGACTGGGGACTTCTAAAATACTGGTCAGTCTGTCAACACAACTAGGTCACGGAAAATTGAAAGTTCCCAACAACCAGGGTAGTTCCGGGTGGGGTATCGGGCACTCCATTTTCATCGCCCAAGGGTTAACGCGTCCACCTGTTCAGAAATGGTAGTTCGGGTGCGTTGCATATCACGTGTCGGAGGGCTGGTGTTTCAAATCCCGGCATGACCAAGAATGGGCTGTTCGGCTCCACTGATCCTACTCTCTAGCATGGGTTAGACAGAATGATTGCTGCGGAAGAGGAGGAAATATGCGCAAACGAGTGACGTGAATGCCAATTAACACGCTGGCCGTCACACGTCCAGCCATAAGAGAGCATTATTTGAAAGCCACCTTAGCTGTATTAGTTATATTAGATCAGCGCTAGTAAGTTACCACAAACTTTGAACGTGTCACAGACGTGGTCGGTATTCCAATCACTGATGAAACGTACGGCAAAGTATGGATTCAATCATCACGGGTTCGTCCTAATAACATGACGGCAATGCCTTCGCGTGTTGAACCGCTGGGTGAACACACCAATATACTGGGTCAGTTTTGTAGATGATCGCTTCTTGAAGCGTTAAATCCTCTTGAAGGCAGAAAGCTGACTGTTCAGTTCATGAGACCTTGCGCAGCTACTGGAAATCAATGAAGAATCACTCTTAACACTTAGTTGCCAGGGCACAGAATTACTCCTGACCTTCCAGCATCCTCATCTGATTACCAAGCCACGGGCTTGGGCAATTCACAATCAGCGACTTGTTCCAATTTGATAGCGTTAAAACTGTGAGACCACAAAAAGAAGGTTCACACCATCGCAGAAGGCCGAACGGTCGGTGACGGTACTCGTCTGGGTTGCTCAACGGACAAATATACGTGTGACCGCCTAAAGTAATGTTCGCCTAGGGTCAGGGGCAAAAGAAGACGGTCCGTAAGTTGTGAACAGGAATCTCAGTTCTGTATCGGTTAGCCACTTAACTTTCTAAGAAATGTAGTAGCCGCTCGTCTTTTGCGTAACTAACCTTTCAAGCGCAAGTGTTGGTAGCTCGCAAGGCCCACCTGGACCCAACCCGTAGTGACGAACAGTCTATTTGTTGTCAGTGTCTGGCACTAGCGAGAATCGATAAGTGGTGGGTTGTGAGCTAGGGAAGAGGAACCGTAAAATATTCTTCAAAATACATATAGCTTGGTTCGGGAGGAATTCGGTCGCCACAAACTAACGCCGCCTTCCCATTGCTTTGACCTGACCTCTGGGAGTTTGGACTTTATTCCAGTTGTTTTACTCAGGGTCATGTCTTTTTGTGTAAGTGCTCCAGCCACAGATTTAAACGACTATCTGCCACTGAACATTGTTACCTTAAACCGCTTGATGAGAAATATAAGCGGTGAGGAATGTCCCTGGACGCCTGACGTGCAAGGAGAGCCAAAATGTTAGTTCGTAAACCTGAATTTCGTCGTTCCGGACGATACGCTGGGATGCAACACCATACTTTATCCTCGAAGAGAATCCGCCCTCATTCTCAGTAGAGGTAATCATAAGTGGCTAATCGGTCAGCAGTTCGCGCATTGACCTCTGCCATTATTTTTTCACCACACCCATACTAAGTTAAAGCCACAATGTCTAAAAGTGCAACAGAAAGCGGGATCCAGTATTAACGGGGTTGCCGGAAATCACCAAGAAAGTCTCGGGTTTCGGTTTCTATAGGTGAAGAGGTAATTTTGAGAAACACCGGGATCTGGAAGTCCAGCGGCATAGCCACGGGGACAGAATTAACTCAGCTATGAAGGTACATTCATCATTGCCGATAAACACGAGCACCCCGGACTCCATATTCGCTTGCCGTACCAAATGTCAAACTCTGTAGGGGATAATCTCTTCAGGACAATTGAACACACCACTTAATGATGCTAGGATTATGGTAAGTGCCATTTAATATATAATGTTAACCACTTGTAACTTGAGAGGGAACTAATATGATCCTGTCCATAGTAGTCTTCAAAAAGACTGTTTTTCAGCTTTGAGAAGCTACGGCTTCCACCGTAAGGCGGTCGCCGCCATCCAGTTTTGTCAGCATACGCCATTCAGTATTTTCCCGCCTAACAACGCGTGTCTGATGCCATTCCAATGACAGAGAAACGCAGGTCAGTCGGGTCCAACCTATTCTATCAGACATTCTATTGAATTATTCAGACATCAGCAGTTCATCTCCAAAGCGTAAAACCTCCACTTTCGGAAACCGTATCAAAACAATTTTGCTTATTAAATACATGGTTCGTTTTCTACCGCAGACGTGAAAATTCCAGAAAGAACGCGGCGTAAGTAAGTATACAAGGATGATAAAAGTCCGGATTCCCTGGTGAGCTGGGGGGGGGAGAACGACATGGTCTGGTACTGAGAAGATGATGCATCCGCGAATGGTACGCATGACAGACGAGTGAAGCTCGTTTGTTGGGTGGAACGATGCACAGCACAGAACGACTGGGCTTTGCGTTCACATGTGGTCCCCAGCTCACAAAAAATATGAATACTACTATGGCGAACTTAGAAAAACAGAGACAAAAGTTGAGAGAGTAGTAGCAGAAGCATGACAAAGTTCAGGCAAGCGACGAACCAGGCGGTTTTTGGCATGAAACCGGACGGAAATGGATTGGTGAGATCAGAAAATAAATAAAAACATGAAAAAGCTTAGTTATACTAAGAATAAAGGGCGTTTTTTATTTTGTGACGATGGTAGAAAGCACGAACAGATCAAGCGATGACGAGTAGCGACGATAGGAGAAGAAGCACATACTAGATCACACTGGCGTCCGGTATTTTTGAATGTCTCAATTTAATAGGAGCAAATAGGCCGAACGGAAACAACCAATCTGCGAGCAGTTAATAAGTTGAACCTAATGATTGAAGGACCGGTGGTTGGTTGTTTCGAATCCGGAAAGCGGGAAAGAAAGAAGTGTATGGCTAGAATCACTTGTCACATATTGTACGATACATAGATTGGATCAAGCTTATCGTTGACGAAGCTGTCACGAAGCAATATTCGCTGTTTTTCTCCACATGGATTGACGGGAACAGTACCGGGATCGGTGACAACGACGACACCCACTATCAGCTGATGCTCCGTCAAGACGTGGGCTGTGATTGGATGAACCAGATCCATGGCTTCGTTTTCCTCACCGACCAATTCCGCAACCACTACCAACAAATTGGACCATGTGAAGACGGCACTGAGGGAGGAAAAGCGGGCGAGGGGGATGGATGGAGCGAAAAAAGAGCCGAACTGAGTTTGACTAACGTATTATCAGGCAATAAAAATAATTACCAAGTAGTAAGGTTGACGCATTCCACATACGGTTTTGCCAAGCCAAACGAATGGGTGTCGTCGGATCAGACAGCAGGAGAGAGACCGTTGTGGCAAAGCAAAATGACTGTTAAACGGCCCAATAGATGAGAATGGTTATGAACAGATATTAGCCGCGGTGAAAAGTCCTGGAACAAGACAGGAACTCTCGAGAAGTTAGCAATAAAATCTTGAAAGATTGATCAACAAAACTATTCAAAAGCTCATCGACTGAGAGCATGACGTGATGACACTAGAGTCAAGCTGAGCGACAGTCTACAGACCGCTATCAACGGTCAGATCCTCTTTGCCTTCTGTTCGCCACGATGCAACTGTTGCTCATTCTACGTTCTAGATCTGCTGGTCTTCATAATGAAATAAAATATCTCTGGATAGGGAAGGTGCTGGAAGTGGAAAGAAGGGACAATGGAGTAATATGGGTTGAAGAACCGTGCAGAAAACTAATAGATTGATATTCACGAGAATGAGTTCAGTCGACTGGAGACTAAAGGATAGTCGATACCAATCTGTGTTTTGAGTAAATACGGATATCATTATTTTCACTAATTTTCATGCGCAGTGTTAAGAAATTAGGTACAAGTGCCACTGAATCAACCAGCAGATGTCACATAATAGAAAACATGCAGAATGATGAAGCAGATGCATGAGTTTGCCGGTCGTTGCATTAGAAAACTAACACAAGAGAACTCATGACCTTTGTGAAAACATAATATACAGAGACAGAGCACTATGTCAATTTAATCATAGTTTCAGTTCTCCTTACATGAAAGCCGTTTCTTGTAAATGATTGATGTAGGAACAAGCGAAATGAAGGGAATTCAGAAGCAGCCTAAAACAAGTAGGTCTTTGCGCAGAACTCTGCAAAGTCAGACGCGAGAGATCAAGTAATCCGGCGCGAAAACACACATTTCAGCTCGGCAAACACGAGACCCTGATTAACAACGGTGGGTTTTTAGTAATATGTGGGCATAATGACCAGGACCAGAGCTCTTTGATTATCGAATGCAACGGACTTTGCTCACTCGGCGGCTGAATGTATCATGCTGTTTCTCGATAGGTCTGAGCCCTGAGGAAGTGGTCGCCTTTTGGTCGATGTAATCTCATAAGGAAACGATACACCAACGAACATTATGCCTAGCAATTATGTTGGCGACTGTGAACTTCCCGGGAAACTGCACAGCTGCTCCTCCGATCCCTCATTAGGTCCACAGACGTATTTCACTCCTCAATGCACAATCCGAATTTACACACAGAGTATGACCTTCAGCACATAGGCTTCATTTCTAATTGCCAATGTCATCAGTTCACATGGTTCTCGGCCAGTTGCGATAACTTGTACTGGACTGGCCTTGATGCACGCTTTATGGTGCACATATGAGGAGTAGCTTCCTAAACCGTAAAGTGTTCAGCAGAGCCTCAACGATAAAGTTTGACGTGCAACAAGAGTGGTTTAACAGAGAGGGATCGTGTGTATTTTTGTCATAGTAACAAACTGTAAATTACAAAGCGCCCTTACAATATCGGGTCTCCAGTGTAACCTTGAGGCAGTACAACTGTCCTTATCCGGCATTGACCTCAAATGCACGCGAACAGTTGTGTCACCAGTTTAACACAATGTCCCACAATGTTAGAGAAGTAGTGACCTCATGGAGAGGGCAAACTTCCAAATCGCTGAAAATACTCCGTGACGAACATATGTGACGTACATGTGTTCCGATCAGAACGCAAAAATCAGTCCTTCAGGAAGAGACTTGCTGCCTTTTGGACCGTTGCATTGTTTCGAAAAAAACTAACTGGCAATTCGATCACTTACACATCCATTTCAATAAGATGTGAAATTTTGTAGATGCGCGGATAGAAACGGTCTGAAACTGTTTAGAGAAGGGCTCCGTGTCTGGTCCCGATACACTTAGTAAGAACAAAAGAAATTATACAGCTAAGTTTTTCGGTATCCAACCACAGTTATTACAATACGTCTAATCCAATCATCAAACCTACGAAATGTAAATCTGACCAACTATGGATGTAGGTTGGTTTCTGGAAACCATTAGATATAATTTCGTCCCATTGTCAGTTACATGGCTCTCGAAATCTCTGTAAACTCACCCTGATCATCTCGACTATTTCGGTTGTCGCTCGTGACGGACACTTTGAATTTGGAATAGAGAGGACGGAATGGAGACGCTGGATTGTGATACTCAGAGGCAGGTAGTGAGTGGGTTGATAGTAGATGTGTAGTAACTCCTAACAGCCGTCCAAACCAAGACCTACAGCTGTTTCCAATAGGGTATCCATCTCTTGGTTTTGCAAGGCGGCGTCTGGACGATTCTCATCACCAGAGCATCAACGATATGTAAATGGAACATTGCTGTTTCGTTCTTATTGGGAAATGTCAGCAGCGCGCACCGACAGAGTTAAACTCAGATGGTTAAATGGTTCACCGGGATCAATAATTTTTTGTGTGGGAATCAGTAATATGGTCACTTCAGAAGCAGAAAAGGGATCCTCAAATTTCTTTCATACAATACCCAAAATAGTATGTATTTTTTTACAGTTGCTCAGCTCCTTCGTTTCCTGAGTTACATAACAGCCCGGAAAAATAAAACGACACCAACGTTACCGCATTGATTAGAATGAATCAAACACCTCTCAAAAGAGATTGGCTATAGATCGGCACTTCACCCATGACTTGAGCTTCTATCGTTTACATCTAAAGGAACAAATGGAGTTTACCTGCTTTTTTAAGATTGACTCAGCTCATCGTTATGCTGGTGGTAGGGAGACTGATCCATGTTTACCACCCCTCGTGTTCCCCGAACTCTACAACAGTTCGAAATTGATTAACCTAAAATATGATAGATACCACATGCCTTTCGAAACTTTGGACTCTATTCCCATACTTCCTCATGGACTGAAATGCAGGCACTAAAAGTCATAATATTTTATCATTTCTGCGCTATATTCTGTTTTTGAGTCGAAATGGGATGTGTGTACCACAGGGCTAGTAGACTGATATGCCAAAGAGCGTTTCATGGCAAAGAAAAAACAGGAATTGCGCGTATTGCCACGGATCCACTAGATTTAAGTGATTAGTCCGGTGATTTTTGATGTCTGCTGTTGTGGTAGTGTCCAGAGGCTGGCTGTCCCTAATAACCGAACATCGTATCAATTGGACAGATGTGTCGCGCGCCCGCTACAGCCCAAAAGAAGGCGTGGCCTGATCGGTTAGAATGCCATCCAGTTTGGATCGAGCACCTTTAGCTCGACGTTTCTCGTCTTCTCACGGAGATTCTAACACGACCTTGTGGGACATTCCGTGATTACCCTATAAATACAATTGTAATAATCTTCCTTTGCATGTGTAAAGGACTGTCTGACGCTGTCTATATATAAATACAGTTGTAATAATCTTCCTTTGTATGTGTAAAGGACTGTCTGACGCTACCATAGTGGGTGCAGCAGGAAGTCAAGGACCGACACAGAGTTGCACGATCGTTCGGAAGGTCACAACAGGTAGGGATTCAGTCAGGAACTGAAGCCAAAAGGCGTCACTGGCTAAAAGCGAAGCGGCCTCTCTCGAAGGAAGTACCACGGCTGAAAGTATCCATAGAGAAACGCTGTAGTCGAATAAATACTGGTTCTGCAGTCGTCTTGCATCATGATAGGGTGCCGTAGTGTAGCTCAGCGGATGGGGAACGTCTGCAGTAACATCAGAACGAATACGCATAGGGAGCAATCTAATATTCCAGTGATCAGAAGACCCTTGAATACGGGACACAACGAAAGAGTCATTACTGATTGTTACCTGAGTGAGGATTCCACCCATACTTAAACCAGTGTCGTTTGGCTGATCTCAATAAAAGTTCATCTTTTCATTCCAGTATGGTAACGCTTGATTCCCTGTCGTCATAAGCTGTAACCCGTAGGAAACGCTACCATGCCGGGGTAAAGATTGCACAGGCAACTGAGCCAGTGAACGACTGGTAGCTTTGGAAAGAAATTTTTATCCTTTTCGATCTCTGATCGAGCTTTGTTTATATAGGATGTTTTTCCATAAAGGATAAGTGCATTCGGCTAATCAGCAGCCAATGTGAGGTCGAGAATCAGTGGTCGTATAATTTCCAGTTGGTTACTTAACGATTTTTTTTCGAAATGACTAACTCAAGGAGGATCACTAGTTCAGTTGAAGCACACTCCGTCAAGGCTGGTTATAGAATAGACCCCAGACAGGCATTTAGAACCTCTTACAGCTAACGTTCCAAAGTGTTCGTATGCATACGTGCGAATAACTGAGGCGATGACTATTGGATCTCAGGTCGATGGACATCTATAATCAATGCCGACCGAGCAAAAGACGTGACCTGACACGAACTTATGCATATCGAATTAGACGAACTTTGGCAGTAATAATTGATATTGACTGATATTTCACCTACGCACCACTTTACTGTATGCTAATTGCCCGTCACTTCTGGCTGTTTCCTACTTGTCGTATTTCAACAAGACACACAGCGACGTAGTCGGTGGAGAACCAAAAACAATTTTATAGATGTCACTACTCATGCTGTTTCCTACTTGTCGTATTTCAACAAGACACACAGCGACGTAGTCGGTGGAGAACCAAAAACAATTTTATAGATGTAACACACTACTCATAAGGACGCTGAAAATTCTTCGATAGCCCACAACCAGTTCTGCGCTTCTTGGAGCTCATCAGATAAACACAGTCCCCGAGTTTCCATCAACCTCACTTTCTAATTGAACCGGAATTGCATGAAATTCGTTTCGGGTGAGGTTTGCAAAAGACGCCGGTACAAAACTGCTGATGAGCTTTTACTCGACACAATTCGGTGTGCGCATTTGCTCTTGATATTTTCCCGTTAAAGCGTTTTCAAGTTAAGTCCCCACCGAAATATAGCTCAGGGGGTGAGGAGCAAAGCGAATGAACATAACCTTTGCCTCTCGATCGGTCCTATTTATGCTCAGGCAACCTGGCATTACCTCAGTCTTCGTGTTTCATTGAGCGGCAACCATACGCCAAAATGGCAACAAAGTTGAGGTGTTATGTCATTACCGCTCTTCGTCTTTCTTCCCACTCTTTCCTAGGGCACACGGTAATGAAGCTCGCCTATTGTTCTGGATGATGATTTGGAACACTTACCATTCGCAAATCTTCTTATGCGCTCGCATCACAGTGTTCTCAATGTCCACCGGGTGAAAACGCATGCCTCGAAGCATGATCGCTTCTTCCAGGCTCCCCACAACGAAGATAGCATCGTGTAGTTCTGCAAGAAAATTGGAGATGCATGTGTTAGTGTCACTGGTGTAAACAAAACCATAAAAACAGATTAGGAGATAAGGTGGGCTGGGAGGGCCACAGTTATTTCATACAATTTTGTTTGAATAGAAAGTTGACAAGGTACAGTCCTACGGAACAGATCGGTTAATAATAATCGTCCAGCTGTAGCACCCTTTCGGTGCGTAGCTGCCATGCCACACGGAGGCACGAGGGCTGGGATACTGCCAGGTTGCCCAAGCCTAGACAGGGGAAGTCGAGCGACATAGGTCGGGTTAGAACCACGGACCTTCCGGTCAGTAAATTCGCGATCTAACCACTCGGTTGAAATGGTATAACATATTTTTTCAATAGGGTTGTATTTACAATGCAACAAGGAAACGAAAAGTGGATGAGAATATAATTTCTTACTGGTCAAAATAAACAAAAGCAATAGAATTGGCGGAAGTCGGATATGGGAATCAAGGGAGCATCGGCTCTTCCTCATTGTGTATATGACTGGGCCCAAGCAACCCAGTGGTTGACACGAGGAATTCCGTTTCGAGGAACGGTGTTCGAATGCCCGCATGGGTGCCTTCAAAGTGGCTCCCGAATTGTCTTGAAAACGGTATACACAATCCATAAAATACGCACAAAGGCGCATTTGGATACTCTATCTGAGAATGGTGAATCCTCAATGGCTCTTGGCAAAAAGAACAATCAGAATATAGCGACAAAACGTCATGATCAAGTTGACATTTAGCTTCCATTCAACGAATATTAATGGTAAGTTATAGTCTCTTTATTTTTTTGGACAACTCTGCTCAGCATAATGTACTGTCGAGGCCCCTAGGCTTCTTCTAGAGATCGGTTGAAGCTACAGATACAACCTGTCTAGGACGCGGCCATTCAACTAAAAATTGGTTAGAAGTTATTGATGCCGAGCACACCCAAAGAGCATCCTGTCATAATGTTGGAACACCACACTACAGAACACAGAATATTCACAACTGATAGTGGCAGTTACTACGGCGCTGCGGTCAACAGCCACCTTACACGGGGCTTCTCCGCTGGTGTCCTTCAAAGACAGGAAGTGTGTTGCAGACTGGATGCTTTATGAGCTCATCCTTCAAGGTCAATTTGAACGAGATTCAAACTGAGTGCCATGACGATAATACCCAGAAAGGGTAAACATAATATTCGCGGAGTTCTACAGTTGGCCTATCCGCAATGGAGAGGTCATTCGTTCTGGGTACTCAGTTCCTATGTGTTTCCAGCATACCGGTTTTTCGGGGAGTGTTACAAGAGGAAGTACTGTACAGCAGATAAGTCTTGCTAAGACCATGCTTTTGACTTCGATCGATTTGTTCCACTGTACGACAAGCACGTGTTCTTACAATTAATGATGATGATCCCATGTCTCAGGAAAACGAACACATGGTCTCAGTTAGGTCCAAAATCTTCAATTTTTAAGGCGAACCAAGCTTATACGCATATGCCTTCCAGTGTCTCGTAATCCTGATGCGATGGCTCATGGTATTTATAGTATGGAAACTGCACTCAGCCTCAGGGGTGAAGGTGCTTTATCAGTGTTAGGACGCGCCCGGACCGAAAACTACATGTTCAAAGAACGGCGCGTCGGCACACTATCCGGATAGCGGGTGCGTGAGCGGAGCCTACCAAACATGCATGGCAGTATGCGACCAGTGGAGGGGGCGTGAAAATGTTTTTGGTAGGAACTTCGCTATTGGCTGAAACAAGCAAGTGAACATCAGTTATCCTACATTTGACTGATAGTACAGTCGTGTTCTTGGTCTCTTGTCTTCTTATCGCGTAATCTGACAGGCCCGATTCAAGCGTAGCCAATGGGCGTTTTTACGATAAAATAAGCGCACTGCAATTCAGTAAAGAATATTGTGCGCCGTTCGGCTGACAAGTTCGATTGGACTGAAAGCACCCAGAGGCAGTGAGGAGTATTTATCTAGTGTGTCGTGCAAGTGGACGGGCGGCAGCTCGGAAGTTGAGAAAGGGTTTCCATGGGTTTTTCATAAAGGAAACTACTCACAAGGTTGCTGAAAACTCTTCAACAGCCTACGACCGGTTTCGCCCTTCTTGGGGCTCATCAGGTAGGCGCAGTCCCTAAGCTTCCGTCAACCTTATCTTCTGCTTGAATTCAAAGTGGGCTGTTTTCGAGAAATACACTCAGTTGCAAATCAATTTGGTTTTCACAAGAGACCCAACCGTGTGAGTAGTTTCATTTATGAAGATATATTGCGATATATTGAATATCATGCCAACTGAAATATGAATCGGTCTTTGTCTTTTGGGAGAAACAACTCCCCAACGAAAGATTAACTGATCACACTTCACAATTAGGCGATGTAGTTCGTACGCCAGAGGACCGAATGTCTGTCAAAGCTCTCTTCGCCCAGCCATGTGTCGAGCGGAAACGGTCCAGGGTCGGCCATTTCATGACTCAGCAATGGAGCGTAAAAGTCTGTACAGGTCAATTCAGTCGCGCTAGCAACTAATCCCTCCGGTACAGCGTTGAGTTATTCAATCCACACAGCTTTCTCCGTAAGCGAGTTCAATAAGCTCCACAATTTCAGAGACAGGGTACTTCTTATAACTCCAGCGACCAGAGGCTTCAGGGTTATTTTTCTGCATATTTTAAAAAGTAACCATTCGCAGAGGCGCGGTAAATAGATACCACGATTCCTGTTGGCCAACATGTGACCAACGCCATGACTAAAGTAAGGGTGGTGATCAGACGGCTGAAAGAAGTCACACGGTCAACAAAACGCAACCAAGTTGACTGGACATGAAAGTTCCAAATAGACGAAAGTCGGACCATGAAAGCAGACAGTGACTGATAGTCATGGTAACGAAATGTGTGGACAAGCGCCTTCGGCTTGCACCAAGGCTAGAAAGAATTGAAAAAAAACAACCACATGATGTTCGGATTATGTTACGCCTTACAAAAGTGTGACTGAAAGGTAGTTGAAATTCAGCTTCGCTATAAAGAAATCCGTGAGTAATATGCACAAGGGCAAAAGGAATGGAGCGAAGGAAACCTACCACCATCGGATTGAGTCAACTCGGTACGTCGAACGAAACCCAGAAATCCCGTTCGAGCGTACATGCGTTCTGTGTCCCCGGTAACCAGGCGTGCACAAAGTGAATCAGCTGCATTCAGTCCTGGTACCGGCTGGGAAGTGGTCCCCGGAGCTCGACTGAGACTGGCATTGTCGAACGGCCCAAGTAATTCTGTGGAATTGTGCGGTGATGACACCCAAATCTCACCCAACTGAGAGTCTGCGCACTGACCGAGAGTGTCCGGGTTCGCAATAGCCACACGAACGCCAGGTAGTAGCTGGGAAGAGTTCGGAGGAAAGGAAAGTAGGTTTCATTGAATAACAATTTCAAGCAAAGTCACACGGTCAACAAAACGCAACCAAGTTGACTGGACATGAAAGTTCCAAATAGACGAAAGTCGGACCATGAAAGCAGACAGTGACTGATAGTCATGGTAACGAAATGTGTGGACAAGCGCCTTCGGCTTGCACCAAGGCTAGAAAGAATTGAAAAAAAACAACCACATGATGTTCGGATTATGTTACGCCTTACAAAAGTGTGACTGAAAGGTAGTTGAAATTCAGCTTCGCTATAAAGAAATCCGTGAGTAATATGCACAAGGGCAAAAGGAATGGAGCGAAGGAAACCTACCACCATCGGATTGAGTCAACTCGGTACGTCGAACGAAACCCAGAAATCCCGTTCGAGCGTACATGCGTTCTGTGTCCCCGGTAACCAGGCGTGCACAAAGTGAATCAGCTGCATTCAGTCCTGGTACCGGCTGGGAAGTGGTCCCCGGAGCTCGACTGAGACTGGCATTGTCGAACGGCCCAAGTAATTCTGTGGAATTGTGCGGTGATGACACCCAAATCTCACCCAACTGAGAGTCTGCGCACTGACCGAGAGTATCCGGGTTCGCAATAGCCACACGAACTCCAGGTAGTAGCTGGGAAGGGTTCGGAGGAAAGGAAAGTAGGTTTCATTTAATAACACATTTCAAGCACAGTAGGGATGTTACAGATGCCTGCGTTCACCCCCATGCTTACCAGGAACTCATGAATATTTGGTTCCAACAGCAACGTAAACAACTTTGCAGAGGGTTATGTTAAAAAAAACTAGGAACCCAAAACAGCGACATTAAAAATTTTAGTGCTTTTAGAAACATTTGTGCTATACATCAAAACACTCAACAAGCCGCTATGCTATCAATGCGAACGCTATCAACCTCGAAGCAGAACCGGGTATTACACCGTATTCAGCCTAACATAGAGACACGCAGGCACGAAGCACCCACGGAATATAGACTGCCGAGGAGAGAGGATGATCGTACAACACTGTGGCAGAACCCTAGTTTTTGACGCGCCTTTCACAATCCATCCTCTCAAGAGAGTCGACGATGGCCACTGACACCCACCTGGCATTTACGAGGACGGGAGTCACATGTGTGGAGATCCCGCAACAAGAAGCATGTGGGTGACTAGACTAACAAATCAAATATGTGTTTTAACTCGTTCAGTGGTTCCATACCTGGAAGGGCGTCGGAGATACAAATGAAGGTCGACTGGGTACTGGGATTTAGGACAAAAACGATAAAACCCACTGCTCTCCATGTACACTATTACCTATGAGATATTGAATATGAAGTATTGCGCTTCACCTTCAAAATCCAAATATGAATCACGCCTGTGTGGATAACCACTTATTTACAAGCGAAGAAGGTGAACGGGAGGCTCAACTGAATATAAGCTGGCTCTCTGGTAATTAAACTGAGTGTGCTGCACAAAGGCCACTCCACATGTTTCAACTGGGACGAGATGTCGAAGTATCTCCCTGTCCAACACAAATAGCGCTATATCCAGGAAAATTAAATCTGCTTCTGCAAATTCTCCCTTAGTTTCTGAACGTTTGTCATCTCCAAACGTTTTTTTTTAAAGTGAGAACCATATGCTATGACTTCATCATCCTACATGCTGTTTACTACAAATGGGAGCCATTGACGAAGCGATAACGCAGATACCACGTTGGAAAGGGTGGGATGCAAGCAAACGAGAAAAAAGCAAGTGGAAGATTTTGCAAAGTTTTGGCCACCCCTGCGACTGTGTGTACTGATGTATGCGTGTGCATGTGTGGTGAGGGGGTATGTGAAGCGAATAGATGTTCATTTGGATCACGGACAACGGACAATAACTGAGCGGATGAATAAGGAAAGTTAGCTTGTCTAAGCACACAGGTGACGGAAAGCGAGGAAAATCGCATGACAAGAGATCGTTTCAACACGAAACACTTAGCTTCCGCAGTTGTCCGTACACAAATACTATGGCATACAAAGGCACAACAACAAGCCAGTGAAGAAACTTCCAGTAGTCCTTATTTCGCGCATTTTAGTTGTACCGTAACCTGGCATTAAGGATTCACCCTACAGATGAAGTTCAGGAGTTGTGGAGGAATAGGCTCATCAATGGTTTCGTCATTGAAATTGGTCAGCTTTCCCGGCTGATTTTCACCAGAGTCTCTTCGTTTGCGCACAGACTGCTAGCCTGTGACGGATTAGCTGACTCACAACGATACATGCAGTGCATCGACCATACACTTCCTGACGGTAAAAATCTTACCAAATAATGATTGGTTAAGCCATGGTTCAACTGAACGGCACTGGTAGTCTCTGCAAACTCATTCGTGATGCAGTGTTCGCTTTTTAACAAACTAGTCGTTAATTCAAAACTGTTCATTGTAACAAACCAATGCAAGATTCATCCATCTATCTTCCTCAACGCTCAGGGTATGCCTAAAATCCAGTGACTCATTCGAAAGATCCTGTCCTGAAGTAGAAACAAATGAATTCACTTCTGACCGCAGGTAGCAGCGAGTGAAACTTTGGTGGAATAGGATCGTACCAGTAACCGCTGGATACACACAAGGAGGACTTAACAAGGCACCAAACACAGCCGACGACCGGCAAACGTTAACTTGGCCCTTCGAGGCATCTATCGGTTCAAGGTAAGTTCAGCACCTTAGCAGACAACATGCGTGGTGTCGATAACCGGGTTTTTTGTATGGGCGGGAGGGCGTGCGCAGTAAGTAAGCCTTCGCGTATTCCAACCATGACGCAAACCAAACGTACAGCACATGATAGCACTGGATTAATGCTGTCGTGGACAATTCAGGGTTTTGAATTAACCTATTTGCCAATATTATGAAGATCGGTGTTACATATATTGAATAACGAATAGCAGGGAAGGGAAGTTGGCATAGTTTCATACCTATATGTTATCAAGTGGTACGGGAAGATGGATTCCATTGACCGAATCAACAGGGTGACGAATTAATCGGAAGCGCAGCGAGTTGCCACCCACTTGGCTATGGTGTTGACTCACCAGAATAATTGCGCCAGGACAGGGAGAAAACTGTTCAAACGAGAGTGCTGTGAACGCGAATACCACCAAAAAGCTGGTAAACACTGCTTGCATGTTAGGCGGACTGCTACGCTCAAACCGCCATACCGATCGCTTGGGCCCTGAAACTCGCACGTAACTGGTCTGTGATCAAGGTGACCTGTGATTAGTCGGAAATATGGACCAATGATGTTCCAGTACTTGCTTAATATCAGTTGCCAAAGGCGCGTCCAGAAGCTGCCTAAAACTTCCGAATTTTACTGTTACACACATTTTAAATGCGGAGTACTGCACAACCGTCTTATCCTTATGGGGGAATCATCAGCAGTGCACATCTCATGAAATCCCTTGGAGTTTCAAACTCGCGACCTACCGGCTGGAAGTCTGAAGACTCAACCGGTCGGTCACGAGCGGCTGATCACCATCTTGATATAGCACCAATCATTCTCTAAACAAGCTGCTACTTGTAAACAAAACTCTCAGAAGGGATTCCAGTCACACACAATAATTGGATAGACGGCCTTGAATGATGGGACAGAGCACTCCCGGAAGTATTTGAGTCTTCAACAAAGCATTCGAATAAACTGATCTTGAACTCTTATTCCACAAACTTCCCCAGGCCGAAAAAGGAAGCCCCCTCCTATTCTTATGTGGTTGCCTTATCGACCAAAAACAGGATGTTCAGATTCGTGAAACGTCGAAACATGTACCTCGTTCATTCACCCGAGTCCCGCTGTCTGCATCTATGTTCATAATGTTCCTTTTTGTTTAGGGCGATGTCTACTTTTCAGATACGCCTCAGTATCGCAGTGGTTTGTTCTACACATTCGCCATCCATTATAAACAAACAAGGTCATCTGTTTTGTATCCTGCATTGAGTGTGTCATCGGCACTTCTGGACCCAGACTCAGTAAAAAGTCTGGTTTCTCTTCAAAACGCGAAATTGCGCGAAAAAAGTCTGGTTTCTCTTCAAAACGCGAACCTAGCGCGCCAGTAGTGTTGAAGTAATGGGACTGTCCATAGTTTCCGAGATAGGCTACCACTTCGACGATCTAGGTTCTGTTCCCATATGGACGCCTCCATATCAGATACCTACTCCTGTCCTGATGGTCTGTGTACACGATGCTTTAAAAGTAAGACACATTTTTTCGTCTCCATTTTGTGTCCTTCGGGCCGATGTTACCTGAGTTGGATTGAAATAGAGGCTATCAAGCTGAAACAAATACACATAAAGAAGGATCAATCTGAGTAAAGGCGAAAACACAAGGAAGAGGGCGATCAAACACTCACTTTTCCCGATTCTATTAAGCATAAACTGTGAGGTGAACCTTTTTCCAGCATTTTTACCCGATCGTTCCGAAGACTGATGCGATCCACGTATACAGTTGTACTCTCTGGGGAACTGGCTCCCTGCAAGGTCACAAGTAATAACATTGACCAGATATAAGCACAACTCTGAGAATGAGCCAGGCGGAATCAAGGCAAAGTAACGGATACAGAATCCGAATGAGTAATGAGACACACTTGCGCACGGTTTCCTAAATGACCTGTCAGTCTGATTTTCAGTAGTAACAGCAATACTGAAAACTTCGTCTGCGGCAACAAGTCAACAAAATGAAGGAAAAACAAACATCGACTCCCATTGAGGAAAGACGGCCGACAAACTCAAAATTATGGAATTTTCGACCAGTTTGTTCAGGATAGATATCTACACTAGGGTGCCAAGTGGACGCCCGCTGTTTCCGCAATAGCTGTATAAGATTCCACATTCGTAGACGAGACATCGACCGGAAAAACAGATGTAGGTTGGATAGCGTGAATTCGGGCCAAATAATATCCCGGAAGTGTCCATATCAACTTGTCTCGCGCTCTCACGGTCAAAGCACAAACCAAGCGAACAAACCACCGTCTGGTCGATTCATTGATGCACGAATGCTGCCGTTTATGTGGGCTAGTAGCGCACTTGGTCCTGGCTCTCTCAGTTATGTGTTAGCGATACCGATCTAGCATTTTTGGCAGTAGACACAAGCGAGGGAGAATGAAGTCATCCATTTGCACAAAGCATCCGGATTCATTTGAAATAAAAGTTTTGAAGGTCTTCCCAATTCGTTCACCAAAATGGTGATAGTCTATGTAGGGGATGAGATGGTGACTCCTAGACATGGAAAGCCATATTGAACGATCAAAAAGGCTCATCATATTAACACAATACGCTAAGTGTTTTTATTACGGGGCGAACTGATATTGGATTTGCAGAGGAGTACTAGAACAACAGCGCGCCACATCTCGTGATCTCAATTATGGTGTACTTTCATTTAGTATCCCTCATTCTAGTATCATTTAAGCGGTTTTCTCCTTCCTAGGGTTTGACCGGTCGACTGTAGATGAGATCAGCTGATCCGACGAAATGAGGTCAGTACGAAAGAGAGTGACTACTATCTTTTTTGCTCCTGCATTCAGCCGCATGTCAAATTTGCTTTGCAACTTTCTCTGGGGGAGGTGCATGTCCCAAATCAAACGGAACACTTTAGTGTGTCGCGTTTTATGTCTACCCTATCCCCCGGAGTGATCCATGGACTTTTGTTTAAATTGCCTCTTATGCGAGTAGCTTGAATCAGATGATGAGTGACTTGGGCAGCTATTACCCGAAAGAATGTCAACTGCTCCCGCCTGATGTCTAGCAGGCTAGAAAGCTTACCTAGTGGCTTCTGATGACGTATCTCACCCTTACCGGACCAACAAATGGTTTAGAGAGATCGTACTGATTATGCCTATACACCGGGGCGAGGAATATAAGTTTCTATAAAGTTTCGGGTCGAAAACGTCAGGATACGGTGTGAGAAAGTAAGGCCATCTAAAACAGCTGAAAAATCATGTGGATACCTGAATATAGAATTATGAAAAGGTGTGAAATCGACAACAAACCTGAAGTGAGATTGCCACATTGACACGACATCCGAACGAAGTACTGACTGCTCGACTCATCAATCCAAAACTCGAGAATAGTTTGGTGAAAGTCGCGGTCAGGTGTATTCGGGGACGTTCCTCTGCCACCACCACGAGGCTTCGAAGACTAGAGAGACTCAGATCACGGGGCTGTGAGAGATGGGAACGGACGTGGTGTGGGGAGGGGAAACGATTAACAATAGCCACACAATTAGCATCAACGGCAATGAATTAGCCATAATGAGATAGACATGCTATGCAGTCCCACGCCACTATCCATCACAACAGCAGGAGAGTGTTCCGTGCCTCGGCGACAGGGTGTATTAGTGGTGGGCCACAAACGGAGGGTATTCTATAAACAATTCAAAATGTGTCGGGAAACCGATGTAACTCTGCAGACCTAGACACAACAAGAACGGACATCGGCGTACAATGTGACTTTGTTTACACATTTCGCTCTCAACGGTGTCTACGTGCCGAGCTGTCGATCATGTGGCTGATCGGAGGGTGCCAAACCTTAGAGAGATCTAATAGGCTTATTTTATACCTTTTGTTCAACTCTGAACAATGTAAGTGTATTGCGGAGGTTCTATACCAGCATGGCTTAACAAACGTGGTAAATGGAACTATTAGGGTACGTTCGAAACGGGATTGTTTGCACATCTGCTTAAAGATTATAAGAGACGATTGTCGTTCATGCATAGAGTTCTAGACTTTATCGAAAATGCGGCGATCTGACATTTTGGACGGTTGGTTAAAACTCTAGCTGACTTGTACAGTGAACCCACTTTACAGAGTGCCCGAATAACAGCAGCCATTCTGCTACGAGTCATTCTTGATCAACTTCATCGAATTTCTGTTTCGGCGAAAGCAAATAGGCCAAATCGGCCCTTTCTATACAGTGTAACCTTCGGAAAGGAAAGAATAAGCGTGGACTTCTACTGACACTCTTAAACCCGTGAACAGCTCTCAGATCACAACACTCCTTACAGCTTAAAATTCTTACATTTGGACCATTTCCAACTGGTTTTCTCTGCTGTCCTGACCTGAGATGAGGGTATATATTGTCACAGTTTGCTCGTTCGGCTTCTCGTGTAAAAGAGCTAGATCACTCCACAGTTCCAGTTTGTTCACTCGGCCGATAACTTGTAAATCAGGTCATGGTCTGTATCAACCGAACGTCAGTTGCGCTAATGATGAACCTAGTATTTGATTTACCGTTATTTTAGCCATTTTGTTAGCCCTATTCAAGATTGTAAGCCGCTACGGTAATCAGTTCTATAGGCCATGAAAGTCCAAAACGAGCTGAGCGGTGTTTGGCTTGTGCTGAAGGACGAAATTAATCGAGTAGGTTTGTGTAAAAGCACCTGTTGTACCTTCGTATACATTCACATAGGGCAAACCAATAAGTTGTCCCCTCGTCCCAGTAACGCCGCAACATAGCCAAATACAGTTAACAGCCAAATCCTGGGTGGACTCCGTGGATTACTAAACGCAACGGTGAATACTCCAGATAGCCATTGAACCAGTGCATTTTTGCAACACTGTTATCATCTTGTGAAGAGCTGAATCTCAAGAGACCATCATTCAGGAAAGACCACTCACACACGAATGATTACCTCGAGCACAGTTCTGGTAGTCTCCCATGGGGGAAGAACTGCACACTAATGGTCTGCAGTAATAGCGGGAGTATTACGCAGTGAGCGAAGTTCAACGCAACCATGAAGGCATGAAGTGCGGATTCAATCTAAGTCACTGAATCACACGGGCAATGTTTTATGGCTCGCGTTGACCCAATTCCCTCAAAAAGAAACAGCGGAATGTACTGTGCCATCGATATAGACCTGCCAGTCGACTACGACATTAAACAAACGATATCGGTACAACATCTGTGGTTGACTATGTTCTACAATGGTCTACACAACAGGGTTCGTCGGATTTCAGCAAACAGTTGCCACTATCTGGAGGACATGAATTGACGGTCAGGATTGGGTTATGTGGTGTTGGAACATCTTCGGAACAGTAGCTCAATGGTTAAAACACCTGTGGCGTCCATCATATTCTACTGAAAGCTCTTGAGAAAAATCGCGAACCATTGGGCTCTGGGTAACCAGAAGTGCGAAAGACAATTCATATCGGTACGTTCCGAATACCACAAAAGAAGATTCTGCAGAAAAAACGTTCACCTGGAGCGAACTTGCGGTGTACCGCTAAAGGGCTACCGGATGGAAGCGGGAAGACCACAGTTCCGGAGCACAGAAGTTATCAATCATAAGTTAATCAAGAAAGTTCCTAGTATGAACGCAATGCGGGGAAGGGAATACGACGGGTAAAAGTGACGTGCCACGAAAATGGCCAAACTGTTTTTCCGAACGCAAGACGCATTCAAGAAAGTTGACGTAAGTCTTCATACACACCTCCATTGTGTTCTATGTCTGGCCTTCTAAATGAAGGGCAATTTTAATACTGCGGTAACGACTGGGTAAACCGAAGGCTGATAAATGCACGGATAGCTGATGTGTAGCCATGAGGGAGAAAGAGAAAACACAGTAAAGCGACATCAAAGTCCTTGCGATTCTGAGCAAAAACTTCGCACAGGCGGGAACAGATTCACGGTCGCGAATAATGTGGTGAAACGTACCTTCACTAGGGATAGTTGCTTTGTCATGTGTCGAGTTGCGAGTTCCATGGTATAGTGAGAACAGAAGGCATCACGAACTGTGTTGGGGATGGAGTGGATAGAGAGGAAGCGCATCAGTGCAACTTTGAAGACGTGTAAACCCGAAGCGGAAAAGATGGCGGAGAAACATAGCCCAAGTAATCAAACTCCCATGCCAGCTGCTGGCACCAAACCGATCAATATGTGCACACAGCTCACATGTGAACTGCGTGTTGAAGGTAATGACTTCGAATTCTAATACTGACACTACCGACTTTTGACAAGGACAGAACAGATTGATAAACTGATTGTCTGCTCTATGTTTCGGTAAAGTGAGTAAGGTTTACACAACAGAGGCAAATGCGAGTAGGAGAAAGTTGCGGAGGTTCGTCCTCATAGCTTCACGCATCAGCGACCCAGATAAAACGGTACGAAGCGATGATAGGACACGAAACGAGCATCGCGAGGAAAATAATGGAGATGATTGTGTGAATGACGGAAAAGATAGAGGACAAGTTAGCATTCGTCAAGGTTTCAATGGTCTAACGCTAGATTTTTGGTGTCTCATTGCAAAATACGAACCATGCTCGTTTTTTGGGAAATTTGAAATTTGTTTGAAAATTTTTAAGCGAAGACAAACTAATGAGTGCGAAAAACCTGTTCTCGTCGATGAGACCGAACAAGGACTATTCCGGGGCCTAAGATGTCTTGTAGAGACATTCATCTCACCCCATAAAACGGGCCCTTTTCAGACTAGAAGCCCACGGAAGAAAATAAGACTACTAAGGCTATGAGTAGCATTGTACGGTCGGCAGGTCCGCTACCAGTTCCACCGGGTTTGAGGCCAACGAGCCAGGTCGACTAGAAACCATACTAAACAAAAGATGCATTAAAACCACGGAATCTCAAGTGAAAAACGACTAGGTATGTCAACGGGTCATAAGTGCAGTACAGTGTTCCCTCGAATAAGGGGGGGGCTAAAATTATCCATTCGGGGGTGGGTGAGGTTTCTGTTTGAGGGGGGGGTTGACGATATTCCTGGTTTTATGTGGAAGCTGAATGAACCCTACGTCAAATGCTCATGTATATTTTATGCTATTCTCCCTCTGTTTGATCCCATTCAAAATATAAATCATGCACACTGGGTAATAAATATGGAATTCTACTGGGGACCTAGAAGCTCCTTCGACCACACATTTCGATTGTTTAATCCCATTAACGGAAGCGGCCACCATGGTCACTTGTCACCCACCGTTTTACCTCCCCGTAAACTGTTTGTCTGATTGACCTCAGACTGGTCACTAAGCAGCTATTTAGGGCAAAGCAGTAAAAAGAACTTCCCTGACAAACGAAAGCTGGCATATTCATCGGTTTTCACATTAGCGTAACTGTGGGTCAACTTTCAGCCCACAGCTGCGTATTTGATCGACATCTTGTTGGTTTTTATGCTCGCATCATTAGAATAACAGATTTCCATTTAAAGTTAGTTTACCAGTTAATCGGTCACAGAGTGGAGTTATTCCAAAACACTAGGAAGTATGATTTGCATTCAGAAAACATTTGTAGAAACATGAAATCTGCTTGGTATCATATGACTTCGAAGAAGACATGATCTGCACATGTTCCTGGACGTCTTTTCGGCCGTCCTCATTTCGCTTCCATTGGATGGACACATCTTATTTCCAATGAGGCGATGGTCTGATGTTACGTGGACCATGCGACCGGATGACCAGCCACGCAACGAAGCTTCCATCGAGTAACTGAGTTCATAAGTTCAAACCACTAGTCGGTTATCGACAGGTTCCCATTATTGTTCGTCAAGCAACCACTTAGATACACTGAACAAAGAGTCAATTGAGCCTTGAGGCAGTCTTTGAAGCGTACAGTCGGTTGAAGAACACGGCAAACGATAGTTGCATTCAAAGGTCGTCTGAATGCCCCTTCAAAAGAGGGCGACATGAACGGCGGCTCGAACACTTGAAACCAGGACGCAGTAACATGGTATCCATGTTTCATGGTAACACTTTGCCTAATGCCGTATCGGTTTTGTACCCAGGTAAGACCGGATCTCAGGTCAGATACAGGCTTAGATCATCGCCGGACTATGCTAACCACTTTCATATGTATTTCAATGTTGAACAGCCGGTGCTCATTTCTCGGCGAACATCGTTTCCGAGTTATTGTTAGGGACTGCCATGTACGCAGTGACCGAACGACAGTATATGTGAGCAACAGCGCCTTAATGACCATATGGCTTGAAAGCGGGAGATGGGGCATCATTTAGGCTAGCTCGTGATGGTCCACACGGCGATGGAAGAGTTGATGCTTAAAGTAGAAAGATAGTGAATCATGCACCACTAAGTTGACACACTAATGACAG
>NW_008751721.1:562426-577273 GCF_000715545.1 Opisthorchis viverrini | reverse complement strand
TAGCTCAATGGTTAAAACACCTGTGGCGTCCATCATATTCTACTGAAAGCTCTTGAGAAAAATCGCGAACCATTGGGCTCTGGGTAACCAGAAGTGCGAAAGACAATTCATATCGGTACGTTCCGAATACCACAAAAGAAGATTCTGCAGAAAAAACGTTCACCTGGAGCGAACTTGCGGTGTACCGCTAAAGGGCTACCGGATGGAAGCGGGAAGACCACAGTTCCGGAGCACAGAAGTTATCAATCATAAGTTAATCAAGAAAGTTCCTAGTATGAACGCAATGCGGGGAAGGGAATACGACGGGTAAAAGTGACGTGCCACGAAAATGGCCAAACTGTTTTTCCGAACGCAAGACGCATTCAAGAAAGTTGACGTAAGTCTTCATACACACCTCCATTGTGTTCTATGTCTGGCCTTCTAAATGAAGGGCAATTTTAATACTGCGGTAACGACTGGGTAAACCGAAGGCTGATAAATGCACGGATAGCTGATGTGTAGCCATGAGGGAGAAAGAGAAAACACAGTAAAGCGACATCAAAGTCCTTGCGATTCTGAGCAAAAACTTCGCACAGGCGGGAACAGATTCACGGTCGCGAATAATGTGGTGAAACGTACCTTCACTAGGGATAGTTGCTTTGTCATGTGTCGAGTTGCGAGTTCCATGGTATAGTGAGAACAGAAGGCATCACGAACTGTGTTGGGGATGGAGTGGATAGAGAGGAAGCGCATCAGTGCAACTTTGAAGACGTGTAAACCCGAAGCGGAAAAGATGGCGGAGAAACATAGCCCAAGTAATCAAACTCCCATGCCAGCTGCTGGCACCAAACCGATCAATATGTGCACACAGCTCACATGTGAACTGCGTGTTGAAGGTAATGACTTCGAATTCTAATACTGACACTACCGACTTTTGACAAGGACAGAACAGATTGATAAACTGATTGTCTGCTCTATGTTTCGGTAAAGTGAGTAAGGTTTACACAACAGAGGCAAATGCGAGTAGGAGAAAGTTGCGGAGGTTCGTCCTCATAGCTTCACGCATCAGCGACCCAGATAAAACGGTACGAAGCGATGATAGGACACGAAACGAGCATCGCGAGGAAAATAATGGAGATGATTGTGTGAATGACGGAAAAGATAGAGGACAAGTTAGCATTCGTCAAGGTTTCAATGGTCTAACGCTAGATTTTTGGTGTCTCATTGCAAAATACGAACCATGCTCGTTTTTTGGGAAATTTGAAATTTGTTTGAAAATTTTTAAGCGAAGATAAACTAATGAGTGCGAAAAACCTGTTCTCGCCGATGAGACCGAACAAGGACTATTCCGGGGCCTAAGATGTCTTGTAGAGACATACATCTCACCCCATAAAACGCGCCCTTTTCAGACTAGAAGCCTACGGAAGAAAATAAGACTACTAAGCTTATGAGTAGCATTGTAAGGTCGGCAGGTCCGCTACCAGTTCCACCGGGTTTGAGACCAACGAGTCAGGTCGACTAGAAACCATAATAAACAAAAGATGCATTAAAACCACGGAATCTCAAGTGAAAAACGACTAGGTATGTCAACGGGTCATAAGTGCAGTACGGTGTTCCCCCGAATAAGGGGGGCTAAAATTATCCATTCGGGGGTGGGTGAGGTTTCTGTTTGAGGGGGGGGTTGACGATATTCTTGGTTTAATGTGGAAGCTGAATGAACCCTACGTCAAATGCTCATGTATATTTTATGCTATTCTCCCTCTGTTTGATCCCATTCAAAAATAAATCATGGCACACTGGATAATAAGTATGGAATTCTGCTGGGGACCTAGAAGCTCCTTCGACCACACATTTCGATTGTTTAATCCCATTAACGGAAGCGGCCACCATGGTCTTAAAATTAGTATATCGTCACTTGTCATCCACCGTTTTACCTCCCCGTAAGCTGTTTGCCTGGTTGACCTCAGAGTGGTCACTATACAGCTATCTAGGACAAAACAGTAAAAAGAACTTCCCTGACAAACGAAAGTTGGCATATTCGTCGGTTTTCACATTAGCGTAATTGGGGGTCAATTTTCAGCTCACAGCTGCGTATTTGATCGACATCTTGTTGGTTTTTATGCTCGCATCATTAGAATAACAGATTTCCATTTAAAGTTAGTTTACCAGTTAATCGGTCACAGAGTGGAGTTATTCCAAAACACTAGGAAGTATGATTTGCATTCAGAAAACATTTGTAGAAACATGAAATCTGCTTGGTATCATATGACTTCGAAGAAGACATGATCTGCACATGTTCCTGGACGTCTTTTTAGCCATCCTCATTTCGCTTCCATTGGATGGACACATCTTATTTCCAATGATGCGATGGTCTGATGTTACGTGGACCATGCGACCGGATGACCAGCCACGCAACGAAGCTTCCATCGAGTAACTGAGTTCATAAGTTCAAACCACTAGTCGGTTATCGACAGGTTCCCATTATTGTTCGTCAAGCAACCACTTAGATACACTGAACAAAGAGTCAATTGAGCCTTGAGGCAGTCTTTGAAGCGTACAGTCGGTTGAAGAACACGGCAAACGATAGTTGCATTCAAAGGTCGTCTGAATGCCCCTTCAAAAGAGGGCGACATGAACGGCGGTTCGAACACTTGAAACCAGGACGTAGTGACATGGTATCCATGTTTCATGGTAACACTTTGCCTAATGCCGTATCGGTTTTGTACCCAGGTAAGACCGGATCTCAGGTCAGATGAAGGCTTAGATCATCGCCGGACTATGCTAACCACTTTCATATGTATTTCAATGTTGAACAGCCGGTGCTCATTTCTCGGCGAACATCGTTTCCGAGTTATTGTTAGGGACTGCCATGTACGCAGTGACCGAACGACAGTATATGTGAGCAAGAGCGCCTTAATGTTCATACACTCACAGGTGACCATATGACTTGAAAGTGGGAGATGGGGCATCATTTAGGCTAGCTCGTGATGGTCCACACGGCGATTGAAGAGTTGATGCTTAAAATGGAAAGATAGTGAGTCATGCACCACTTAGTTGACGCACTAATGACAGTTTGGAGCTTTTCGGGAAGTCAGCAGTACTCCCGAATATCAGAGATATGGGCAGTGATAAGCTGTCACCGCCATCCCTTTAAATGTGGAAAAACCAATTTAAGAGTTCACGAGTTAAGAGCTCCGTGGATCAATACAAAATTAGAGAAAAACAGAAAAGTTAATCCAAACGGCAAGCGTAGAACAACACTTGTCTCGGTAGACGGTGTTTCGGCATGCGTGGCACATGACCGAGCCATGTTTCCCGGACTAAAGACCTGCAGCACAACCAAATACCCGTCTTCTAATCACCTCTATACTGACATGCTGACGCCAACCAAAACCACCCACGTTTATGAGGCATTGATGGTCGAAAGGAGACACCTCACATCACCTGTCTGCAGAGATCACGCCTCGCACCCATTCAACAACACAGTCATTACTGTAACCTGGTACACACGACCCTTAAGATCTAGTGAGATGCCTTTTGACGCCACGAGTGACGCCAATTAGCAAACGTGATTCGAGCCTTTGAGATTCTTGCACTGACTTCATCAGACACACTTCTGTCAGAGCTAATACAACTACCGACGTATGTAAGTGATTCTCTTTGAATTGTAAGGGATATGTCCGGAGACTGCAGTTTCTGAAGCATGATTTTGCACTTTGAAAGTGCAAGGCGCATGCAAAAAGATGGTATGATGGTGGTCAGTCTATTCAAGGGGCCTGTGATTCGCTTTGGTCTCCAGAGATGAGGACGATGTCATCTGCGTACTACAAATCGCCAGGGTTCTCACCAGAAAAATGAAGGCAATCAATACAATGCATTCATCCTTCCTGAACCATGGATTTTTTATCACCACACGTTACAACCAAGGAGAAGCTGCCTGTTCATCGCCTTACCACGAGGTTGCAATGAAGAGTAGGCCCATTGAAACATTGTGGTAAGACGTCCTTAGGAAACGACAATTTACCAAGGGTTGGTACACACGTCTACAGGAAGCGGGTCAACCAGAGCATTGCAAACCACATTAATATCGACTAATAATGTTGCACAAGCAGATTGCAGACGTAGATTTACAAAACTCCTACACTCAACACTATCATCGGCCAGAAGATATAAGATAGACAGAATGGGTCGCGTTCAAAAACAGTACCTTTCCGCTGACTGCATACGGTAAGCCATAAATCCGGAACGGCTTCTGTCACGCTGGGAGGCACCAGGATTGAGTGATGCCCGCAATGAACCGAGGTGAGCGCCCACAATGTGAATCCCAGGCCCGAATAGGGATCAAGGCTGAGGACAACTTCGCGTGTCGGATAGAACTCACACTGGACCTTTTGCGCGCGACACATGGCCTGGACCACTTGATGTGTGACTCGTATTCCCGTTACGGTACCTAAGTTATAAAAGGGGCACAGACGAAAATGTCAAAGGTAATTATTCTCAGTGACCAATGTTGCAGTACAGTAGGAGCATTCAAACCATCGCTCGTGGGTTATTCCACGAGAACACATATTCGAGATAGCACAGTTGTTAAGGCACCAGCTTACGGACTGGAAGGTCCGTGGTTCCCAACCAACCTTAGCATCTCGACTGCTCCTTTGGAAACCTGATAGTATCCTAGCTCTCGTGAATCCTTTCGTTGGATTGGCATCTATCGGGAGGGTGTTCGAACCCAACCTTAGCATCTCGACTACTCCTGACTAGCCTTTGGAAAGCTGATAGTATCCTAGCTCTCGTGAATCCTTTCGTTGGATTGGCATCTAGGAATCGGGAGGGTGCTACAGATGAGCGATTACTATAGTAATAAATATTATCATTATTAACACACGCGATGATGTATCTGTTGTCGGGGGACAAGAGTAACCAAGAGAGGATCGGACAAGGTGCTACAGCCTCCAGACAAAAACATATAAGTAAAGAACAGCGGAACAAAAACGGATGACTGAATTCACTTGGTACGGATTTAATCATGACGCAAGCACCCACTAATGGATAGGGACTTGACGAAACAAACGCATGCAATAGTCGGATGCTTGAAGCGACCGAAGATCCACTGTTTTCTTGAAAGCCACACACGGGTTGACACATCAGACTCGCTTATTCCAAACGCAATCAGAGTTCTTTTATTGCGTCATCACAAAGACGAGATATGAAGTGGCAGTAGTTCCCGCGTATACTCGTTGAAAATAGGCAGCGTCCTGATAAAGTGGCAGAATTCACGCGGAGGAAGTCGGTTATAGGGATTGCGTGAACTTGTCAGGGGCTCAAGGAGCAGACGGTCCTGAGAAGAGTATTTCGATGAGGCGATTCAAGGGCCATCCGTAGTGTCACCGATTCGAATAGGACCTTTGTATTTCCATCCAAAGGTTCCACCACACGTTCCACAGATGCCACGAACGAAGCCTCTTTCATCTTCTCCAGTTGATTTTATCATGTACATGACAGTAGAAGAACAACAGTCCATCGATTAAAACCACTGGCATCGTGTTGTCAGTTGAGTTCGAAGGTGAAAAGGTTATAGTGAGGTCAGAGCTACTGTTCAAATGGAGCACGGGTTTTCTTTGCCCTACTAGGAAGACGTTTGGTTCTTTGGTTATACCAGAGAAGATCCAGTGATACAGGGCTGGTGCCGCAGTAATGAAGTCAGAGATCCAATTGTTTAAGACAATCGGGTAGTAAACATAAGTTGATAACAATTGGTATTGTCATTATAATGTTTGCATTGTTGGGAGGGAAAAGGATATGGACTTCTGAGTACCATAAGTCTGTTCTGTAAGTTTTTTCCGGGAAGGAGGGCTGCATCTCTTAAGGAGAGAAACAATTCGTACCGGGAAATTGGCTTCCCCGAAGAAGATATGGTGCAAATAGTCCATTCAGTTTGCACTAGAGAGGAAGTAGGGTACACGTGTTCACGCTAGGCTGGACAGGATAGATCGAGCTACCCGTCAGAAGATTGCAAGCAGTACAAGTGTCTTGGCCCGTCTTGTGAGGGGCCATTGATCTGCGTCTGATTTTTACTGCATGCGGGCGGCTAAAGCAATCTACTATATCTACCAACCTACCATATCTATCTACCAAGCTAGCATATCTGTTAGCGGAAAACTGACTGAAGCGACCGACACAGCCTGTGAATCAATACCGTAAGGCGAATACAAGAAAAATCGATAAACATGCGCATACCTGTACGTCTGGATCGAAATTCAGACAAGTTCGCTGAAACGATTTGCCCTTAGGTGACATTCATATCGTTTGTCTACCACGGAAATCCATCTCGACGGTTGGGACCGAGTAAGTCGTTATTTGGAGGGGTCCCATTTCTATTCTCTACCATGACATCATTCCATTACAATGTATTTGGTTTACGCTCGTAGTTCCTGATGTTTTTTCTCAAAACGGACTATTTTCCAGGGGCAAAATCCTTGATATGATACAGAATACCTATTCACGAACAGTTCTCCTGAAGCGGAACGCTCGTGTTGACGAAACAAATTTTGTGGCCATGGAGCATTTGTCCGGAATACTGCTTTCCAGAATTGCATGGAACCGAATGCACAGTCAATTTGTTCTGTACCAGATAGCATCTGCGCACGGAATTGTCATGGCAGATAGTACTTTCGTAACCCGGAAGTGATGATACGGAAAGTTCGAGCTGTGTAAAACATCGTCGTTTTTTTGCTTGGGGAACACTACCCATTGTTTCACTGAGATGTCCCCATTCTTGGGTTAGGCAAATGGCTAAACATAATCATTCGCAAAGTGAAATAGTTTTTACTTTCCTCCTCGTTTTTGCTTTAGAGAATAAACAGACCGATGTAACAGTAGTCCGGTTATAAGCTGTAGAGGTAATGCTTAGCATTGTTTAGGCTCATCGCTCGGATAAGGACGATGAAAACCCAGGAGTATTTAAGCAACGGGTTGGTTGATGACACGCTCGTGCCTGAAGAGCTGTGATGACTGGCAGGGATAGTGCAATCATAGGAGTTTGGTGTGGATTGTAACAACTGCTTGCTATACAAATCCGCAAATAATCTGAACAACTATAGTTTCCACTGCATCTGAATAGATTTCCTCAAGAGTTGAAAAATCAGGAGGAGTGGCTCTTTAAAGCATTGTTCTTCAGCTGCACTCTTCTGGTTCTCCCACTGAAACCGATTCAGACCTGACAGTGGATTTGTTTGGTTAGAGTAATTGTACTTCGGGATGAGGGAACTTAGTTTTCGAATGGCTATTATTTAAAAGTTTCCCCACCGGAAAGTTAATCGTCGAATTCCACTCCAAAGAATTACAACGGTACGGGTCAAGGTGACTATTCTCACAAGCTTTGTCTAGAGCAATAATACGTTCCAGTAGTCTGGCAACAGTCAGTCATTATACGTTTATGTAGAAAAGGTACCCGAAGCCAAGGCTCCAATCATACAGATGTAAGGCCAATTGCGGTTGTAAGAAGGCACTCGTGACGTGTGACCACATCTTCATATCAAGTCAAATGCTTCGACAACGTCAACCATACTGCCGAACAACTGTAGCGCTTTTCCTCGAATTCAAATGATCATTCAACTCCGTGGACAGGTTATCTCTTCTACACTTCCTTAAGCAAAGACCAAAGCCCTTGGAGTTCGTAGACAAACTTCACGCCATCTATTATTCTACCCCTTGCAGGCTATGGGATTACGAGGGGCGGTCAGAAAGTTCCTCCACAACTAGTGTGATTCTCCAGAGATCTCCCCCTCACTTATTGATTAATTTTGTCACCAACTCAAGGGACCGCGAAGCTGGCTGCTAAAATCACTTCCAGAGAGAGAGAGATTAGCAAATTACGTGAACATTTTCTGCTATGTGACGATCACGAGTCTGCAAAAAACGGCTTCAAACAGTGTTGGAAGCGGCATATCATTTCGGTGAGCACTCCACACCCTTAGGTGCAGCCTCGTTCCAGGATTTCTCAAGAACCATATACCCTTTCGAAACCACAGAATGGAGAACTTGCGTTTGTTGGCAGATTCCTTTATCTTATCAGCTGCATAAGCAGTCCCTGCACTGTGACAAGTGAAGTCAGTGCACGCATCATCGAGTCACGAGAGCTAGCCTTCAACTGGCGTTACCTTTGGTGTCAGGAGTGCATGAGGATAAAGGGTCGAGTCTACAAAACCGCTGCGAGAGCAGTCCGATCCTACGGCTGGAGGACTTGGCCTCCGATGCGAAAACCTCAAACGTTTTCAGATATCTGATAACCAAGGTATCACTAGATGGCAAGGGTTAACTAGCTGCAGCATGCACGTAATGGGACGGCTTCATGGGATTATCTCCATATGGTTAGAAAGCCTACAGGATCTGACGTGCAACCGAGCCGAACAGCGACTGCACCATCGCTTCCCAGACAGACCATGTAGTTGGCGAACCGCGCTGATAGCGTGCTATTCTAATATCACGCTCTGGAACGTTTAGTTCACTGGTTTTAGAATGCAAAGGCACTTTGATCTTAACCGCTTTATCCAGGTAGACAGTTTCCATCCCTCCGCTTTTTCTTCAAATTGTAATGAGGCCTTCCACGCTTTTATGACAGATAAGCACCAGTAACCCCTGACGGGAACGGTCAGAGGCGGCCGCTCTAGAGACAATCAACACTATAAAAGGGTGGTCACATGGTGCTTGCTCACAAGTTAAAGTTTCAGTCTATTCCTCAATTTAAAAAAGGACAGTGTCGTCAGTGGAGTATGACAGAACCGGTCCAAGGCGGTCCCTAAGGAAAGATGGTCACCATGGAGGAGTGAATCCTCGATTTCGCTACCAGAAGAGTTGCCGATAAGGCACTACAACAAGATTCTATCCTGTGATTCTCCTCATGAGTTGAGCGCCATTTGTGAAATTCCGATAACTGCAGAAAATGTCAACCACCGTCCAGAAGACCGGAGAGTTACCAAGCACATACTTGGAGATGAAGTTAAGAAGATATCATCGATAAAAATAACTATACAAATCTTCGAACACAAATGCTCACAGAAATTGTGCAGCTGTCAGGGTGAAAAAGCTAGGCCAAAGATTGACTCTGTAAGGTCAGGTTTCCAAAAAATGTACAAATATCATTGGGATCGAAAAGTGGACCTTACATTATGTTATAAAAGGAATGTATGAAGATTGGTCGGTCACGTACCGATGTATGTTTCTTATAGTCCTAGAAATTGCTAGACTTTTCAGTGGGACCCTTAACTTCGCGGATCGGTATCCAACATAACCAACTACCTTGAGTTCACGCTTGCCTCCTGAGATTACGACTGTTCATCACAGCATAAGTTAAACCTGATGTGACTGACATCCACTCACCAAGACAGCGAGTAAAAGATAGGAATGAGTTAGTTGTTGATCAGGTGACTGTTGTCGAGTGCATGAACTGACCTCCCTTAGATTGGTGACGAGGCGTTTGCAGCCCAACTGCCAGGATCCACAACCGCTAAACGTATCCGAGCAAACCAATTTCCGAAAGAATGTCAATAAGCTTGGAGGTTATAGGAGAACAAATCAATCAACGTCTATTCCTGTTACTGGGTTGACGAGGGCGCTCAGTATTCGCACAATGAAATTGAATTTTCGAAAGTTATGACGTGTCCTTGATGGATTAAGCAATCGGGCAATTAAGTTGAGAGTACCAGTCCAAACTTTTAAGCTCTATTTAAGCATCCCGGGGTCTCAGCGATGTTGGAAAATTATCCCACAGGGCTTTTCAGGCAGAGGCATAGTTGTTTTAGTGAACAATGAAATTTGGTGAGCTGCAAAAATATGAACATAGATTAGAACGGTTTTTGGTTTGAGCACATACGCAAACAATGCAATATTTTGGCGTAGAAAGATTTACTCCACTAGTGAACATTTTGCAGCTGGGAGCATTGTGCAGATAGTGGGCACCGGTTGACGAGAAACAGCAGCAGCAAAAATATATGCCATGGTTGATTTGAGTAGACTTTGCAGACGTTCAGCTTTCTTCCTCAAAATGAGGTTTATGGGAAACCACCGAACAGCCTAGCAACAGTGACCTGAAACGATGTGGTTCAAACGGTGAAAAAGGTGTGCACAAGAATTTGGAGCACACAACTCACCAAAAAATATACACTGGTTGCTGAGTTGGGCCTTTAAAAGAATATCTCGACGTAGAAACTTCACTCAGTCTCTTAAACCAGTGGGTCAGACGTGGGTTTTCGGGACTCACCAAATCAGACTGTCTGACACAGGATTTACTATTTTTTGTCTTAACGTCTAAATACAGTTGAGCAATAAATCTTACCGAATAACGACCATAGTGGGAAAAATATAGCTGGTTGAATCGTCCAGGATACCTTGTGTGACGGTAGGAAACTAACTGGGATAACCGGAAAACCGGACATTCAACTCACTCCGGATTCATTTGCGGTTACTGCTCAGTGGTTTGAAACAGGACATCTGCATCTGGACTTTTCCCGTTTAGGCTTGGGCAACCTGGTAGTATCGCGGCCCTCGTGCTTTCTTCAGCTGACATGGCAGCTGGGCACCGGAAGGGTGTTACAGCTGAACGGTTATCTAATTACTAATCAGTAGTCGTTGCTGGTGTATCCCTGTCGAGGATGACCTCTTTGTTTCCCTAACACAGATGGACTAAGAAATTGCAAGTGACTGCGCTGCGCAATCCGTCACGACTGGATTGGGCGTCATCATACGGTGCTGCTATATCATACGACCCTCAAGGAAAAATAAAATTCACCTGGTATTCTCAGTATTCCTTTGATTTTGCGAGACAAGCAGATTACTCGCTAAAAGCGCACATAGGCCGTTCACTATGGCTATACACTTGGAAGTGGATGGTACGTCCCTGTGAGAAATTGAACATATACTCGACCGTTGATTTCGTATGGCCTACTGCAAACCTGTCATGATAGAGTAGCTGGACTATCGAACAATGAGCATTGGAGTATACAAGACACTTCCTTCCTACGTCTCAATCGATAACTGCATTCTGAGTTACTGCATGAGTTCTCGTCTTGTTGTATAAAAAAACCTGTGGTATCAAGACACCGCACGGATACTGTGTATAGCGCAGTTAGTTCATTCGCTTTACCCAGGATGACATTTTACGAGCAATCACATGAGACCAGGTAAACTACGCAGATTAATTGGATAGCGAACTTACCTGATTGGGTCAATAGAGTTTGAGCGGTCTAATTACACATTATTAGTTTCGAACGTTGCCTTTTCTGGACCTAAAGGAGAACACTCGGTTACTGCTACTAAGTCACTGTGTGGCAAAAACCAAGTTAGGATGGTCAATGCCCATCCATTCATTTCATTACCCCTTGTAGGGAGGTTCTGATAATAATAATTGGATGCTCGATTATCTATGGCCTTTGATTCACGTCGTATCCCAGTGGTACCTAACCAGGATAAGGCCTTAAACGGCAGAGAGGTTACGTATAGAGTAGCGAAAGATGGAAGCACACGGTACACATTGTTCGGTGTGCTGCGAGGTCTGTTCAATTCCAAAATGCAGGCTAGCTGGCCCATCTTTTCAAGGGTACACCAACACTCAGTGCTTCCAGATATCCACTATGAATAAATCTCGAGCCAGCAATGGTGTGGCGTAAACAGTCGACTCACCTGTAGTGGATGCTGCAAAGTCCAAATAGGCCACAGACTGTTCCACACACGGAGTTTGATGGAGAGGTGAAATCTTTTTGCGAAAACTTTCCTCTGAATCGAGCACAGGTGGCCAGTGATTGAACGGGATACGACTGGTTGCCTCCTGGGTAAACATTGGGGGACAGGTATACATAATCAAAACAGTGGTGACAACTGTGGTCATGGTTCGTAAACAGCTGAACAGGAGAAAAAGCCAGACAACCACGTACTTTAGACTTGAGCAACTTGACTATTGGTTGTTGAGTGAAAACGACTGAAGCGTTTGAATGTTTGACAATGTTCCAAACTAATTCCAATGAAGCCTCGAAACTGGGGGCAGCTGGACGAAAATTGATGTTCGCCCAACTTTCCGTACTGCCTGAAGATGACTGATTTCCGGCGCTGGATCCGAGACCCAACAAACTGAGTCCAGTAGAAGACCCTGAACCTACTGGTCCGGACAGGTGTGCAACTGAACCCGGAGTACTGGGAGTGGATGAGGAGTTGTTGAACCCCGACTGATCCAGGCGAGGCGGACGTATGGGAACGGGCACAGCGCCAATTAACTGGCAGGCATAAAAGGCACAGAGCATCTCGGTACCTGAAACGCAGGACGGTATGCAAGAATGGAAGTTACCCGGACGAAGTTAATTCTACGAATGAGGACAGAGTTGTGCCCTGTAAATGTAGTTGATGTGACGTGCTGGGATAGTCATAATGGATCAAACATCATGCGGTGGTTACTGACCCTCACTAGGGACACGTTAAACAGAGCCAGTAGGTTTTCAATGAGCGTGGGTGGTGTTTGGCCTGGACGACTCGGTGTCACTATTACTCCCCAACCTGGAGGACTGCAACCCATAAGATGCGAACAACTGTTGTCTAGGAAGTATACTAATACACGGTAGAGTGGAAAACTTTCCCGAGACAAGTTACTCGAAACAATATACGTAGGTTTACAGCCCATGATCGTTAAATGTTTGTACGACCCTATAGGGACGTTTAGCATAGACACAAGGCTGGGAATACTCCGTTCCGTTAGTCCATCCCTGTACAAAAAGGCAGCGGCGGATATGAGTGAAGTAAGTAAGTACAACGTTGGTAAGCACACAGTTCCTCCGACGATTCACTCTTGGAATGGTAGTTCTAAGCGCCCCATCACTCAAATGGTCCTCAGTTAATTATTCTGTTGATAAGTTGACTCCATAGTGAGACGAAACCGCTGCAGCGGCGTGTCTCTTTGCATAACTGCGGCGGTAAGTATGGTAGTGAGGAGTTCGAATCTGAAAAAACGCACACTCAGACACACCTAGTCATTCTAGCTGGTCTTCCCATTCAGGTTAGTCACCTACCACGCAACTGTTCTGCCCATCGTTGTTTTGGAAACAATGCGTCGTGGCAGCCATCGACAGACTTGTCAACAATAGCATTTGCTACGTGAACCACATTGAAAAAAAACAATTTGTGATGAGGCCAACCTAGTTGAAGCAACAGCAGCTGAACAAAAATAGGTCGCCATGACAGCCGGGATAAATCTGGAGCAAATGCAACGCATATCAGCTGGTGGAATGTGTAACAGGGCGGCCTAGTGGGAAACATCCGAAGTGCAGTTGGACGTCACAGAGTGCAGCCATTGCAAACAGTTGTTCGATAAAAATAACTGGTTACCTGAACGCGAGTGTATTCAGTATTTCTGTCACACGCAAGTGATGTACCTACGACGGATGACTGGAAAACAGCACGACTAGATGGGCTGTCATTCTACAAACACGTTTAACGAATCCGATAATACAATACAATAATACAGCTACAAACTCCAAGTAATTCCGGACACATAGAATAGGTCCTCATTAGGCTACTGCAATCAATCACAGCACATAACTCGCCTCGCCTCACATTCAACTGAAAGCACAAAAAACAAAATGCAGTAAATCGAAACAAACACTACGACCAACCTCTGATAACTCTCGAAGTAAGTTACATCACGAGAACCTAACGAACTATGCCCAAACAAAAAATGGGGATGATAGGGTTGAGATGTGCATTCTGTTCAGAGCTAGAGGCTGAAAACAAATCAGAGAGTGAGATATACAAATCTAACATCAGAGGTTTTTACAGCTTTCACTCACACGGACTTCATTCTGTTGAACGAGTAGATATTAACTATACACCTCGAAGAACAAACAACAAAATCTTGCTAACGATTGGAAGGTGGTGCACCACGAACCTGGTGGATATAGCAGAGCGACAATGGTGCCCACAGTTGCTTTGGCCTTGTCCTGAAGAAGGCAGCCTAGTCGTTCAGCTCGCCTGAGCAGCTGTGCGCAAGTAAGACTGGATGCCTCTTGTCCTTTCTGGTTGTATACTGTAAACAAACGGTCATCCGGAGTGTGTATCGCTCGCCAGATTAGGATCTCAACCAGTAGCTGCGGTGGGAAGAAGGAGATAAGGAATCCACGTGACCAACACCTCAAAGAGTAGGGGGTTGAAGTAAGTTAAGGAAAACAATCAATTGCAAAATGGAAAAGGCTTATCAATCTGCCTGTAACAGAAGTAAAGAAAAGACATGTTGGGCTTAAATTTCATCACTCAGAATAGGAGGGATAAATAACTCGAAACTCAGAAGAAGCCAAATGCGGTGTTAACGGATTCGGTTGATATAAGACTTCGTTCTAAGGTACACGAACCCGAGCTAAATTAGGAGAGTACAGGGAAGAGTGGGAGCTGGAATCCTTACAGAAACAGTGAATAACCTGATCACTAAACACCGGCCCTATAAATCGAATATCACAGTCCGCAACAGCCTCAAGAAACGCCGAGTGTTCGCAAGAATCGTTATCCTATAAGTTCGACGAGTAAAAGCTTTCGCAGACCTATAAAAGTATAGTCCGGTAAGAGCTATGTTGGTGTGCACACCACACACACACACACTTGTGGATCCCTTTTCGGACCGCAGGTTACACTTCGAACAAGTCTTGATAAACTAACCACTGTATAGACAGGCAGATGTGCGTCCAGCATAATGATGGACCATATCGCAAACCAAGATAGTGTTTATATTAGGCGAGAAGTGACTGGATACCGAGGGTCACAGGCTGACCAGCTGTATGTTCGGAGAATAACTAGTTCATACACATTTTACTCTTCGTCGATTAGCAACCTTGAAACGGT
>NW_008751721.1:559001-561726 GCF_000715545.1 Opisthorchis viverrini | reverse complement strand
GTCACCTATCACGCAACTGTTCTGCCCATCGTTGTTTTGGAAACAATGCGTCGTGGCAGCCATCGACAGACTTGTCAACAATAGCATTTGCTACGTGAACCACATTGAAAAAAAACCAATTTGTGATGAGGCCAACCTAGTTGAAGCAACAGCAGCTGAACAAAAATAGGTCGCCATGACAGCCGGGATAAATCTGGAGCAAATGCAACGCATATCAGCTGGTGGAATGTGTAACAGGGCGGCCTAGTGGGAAACATCCGAAGTGCAGTTGGACGTCACAGAGTGCAGCCATTGCAAACAGTTGTTCGATAAAAATAACTGGTTACCTGAACGCGAGTGTATTCAGTATTTCTGTCACACGCAAGTGATGTACCTACGACGGATGACTGGAAAACAGCACGACTAGATGGGCTGTCATTCTACAAACACGTTTAACGAATCCGATAATACAATACAATACAATACAATAATACAGCTACAAACTCCAAGTAATTCCGGACACACAGTATAGGTCCTCATTAGGCTACTGCAATCAATCACAGCACATAACTCGCCTCGCCTCACATTCAACTGAAAGCACAAAAAACAAAATGCAATAAATCGAAACAAACACTACGACCAACCTCTGATAACTCTCGAAGTAAGTTACATCACGAGAACCTAACGAACTATGCCCAAACAAAAAATGGGGATGATAGGGTTGAGATGTGCATTCTGTTCAGAGCTAGAGGCTGAAAACAAATCAGAGAGTGAGATATACAAATCTAACATCAGAGGTTTTTACAGCTTTCACTCACACGGACTTCATTCTGTTGAACGAGTAGATATTAACTATACACCTCGAAGAACAAACAACAAAATCTTGCTAACGATTGGAAGGTGGTGCACCACGAACCTGGTGGATATAGCAGAGCGACAATGGTGCCCACAGTTGCTTTGGCCTTGTCCTGAAGAAGGCAGCCTAGTCGTTCAGCTCGCCTGAGCAGCTGTGCGCAAGTAAGACTGGATGCCTCTTGTCCTTTCTGGTTGTATACTGTAAACAAACGGTCATCCGGAGTGTGTATCGCTCGCCAGATTAGGATCTCAACCAGGAGCTGCGGTGGGAAGAAGGGGATAAGGATTTCACGTGACCAACACCTCAAAGAGTAGAGGGTTGACGTAAGTTAAGGAAAACAATCAATGGCAAAACGGAAAAGGCTTATCAATCTGCCTGCAACAGAAGTAAAGAAAAGACATGTTGGGCTTAAATTTCATCACTCAGAATAGGAGGGATAAATAACTCGAAACTCAGAAGAAGCCAAATGCGGTGTTAACGGATTCGGTTGATATAAGACTTCGTTCTAAGGTACACGAACCCGAGCTAAATTAGGAGAGTACAGGGAAGAGTGGGAGCTGGAATCCTTACAGAAACAGTGAATAACCTGATCACTAAACACCGGCCCTATAAATCGAATATCACAGTCCGCAACAGCCTCAAGAAACGCCGAGTGTTCGCAAGAATCGTTAACCTATAAGTTCGACGAGTAAAAGCTTTCGCAGACCTATAAAAGTATAGTCCGGTAAGAGCTATGTTGGTGTGCACACCACCACACACACACACACACACTTGTGGATCCCTTTTCGGACCGCAGGTTACACTTCGAACAAGTCTTGATAAACTAACCACTGTATAGACAGGCAGATGTGCGTCCAGCATAATGATGGACCATATCGCAAACCAAGATAGTGTTTATATTAGGCGAGAAGTGACTGGATACCGAGGGTCACAGGCTGACCAGCTGTATGTTCGGAGAATAACTAGTTCATACACATTTTACTCTTCGTCGATTAGCAACCTTGAAACGGTGACTTTAGTTCAAATGCTGGTCTGTACTAGCCGCTGGTCGTCGACTAGAGTTGGAAGCCTGGATTTTCAGTAGCAGTCGGTTGTTGCGGAAGGAGACTGACTGAAAAAGCAAGATTAACCGACAAACCGTAGCAAACTTTCGAGAGCTGACAAAAAGGCCTCCGGTCGTTCGTCAAGATGAAATTTGCCCAATGTGATTGGAGATTACTGTGAGGCGGGAAAAGAGGACGACAGATATTGTCCATCTAATGAACGGTAACTTACACGGCCGTCAGGAGTGGTTTGTGACCCAGATGCGGACGGAGTCGGAAGCACAGGAATCGGTCGACCGCTTGCTTCAGCCATACGAACGCCTTGCACTACTTGTCCACACATGATGGCAGAAGGTCCCACCAAATTGGGTCTAAGTTGCCTTGGTTGAGGGAGATTCTGGATAGCCGAATGCGGACACAAAAGTAGTGCGGTGGGGTGCAGATGACCATCGGAAAATAGTCGCTTCACAGCATGACAGTTGATCCCACCAAAAGGAGTCTGTATAAGGATGTGAAAAGCACAAGAATGCGTGACAGAAACACAGGAAAAATGAAAATTTGGTTGAACGCGTGGTGATGCAGTGAGAAAGGCTACTTTGCAGAACAATGTTTCTCAAATTTCGGGAATTGACGGATTTCACTTACCCTAGGTAGTGTGTTCTGTTGAACAAGAGCCAAGCAGTAAATGCTAACTTGATGAATGCTATCCACGGCCTGCAGCACAAGAGACATCCATGTGAATGCTGCTTCATCTGAGTAGCCTTGACGCAGTTCCGCAATAATTACAACCCGTTCGTCTTTGAGCAATTCGATGGAAAAGACTGCAATGCTGGAATCCGGTGAAGGT
>NW_008751721.1:535032-555607 GCF_000715545.1 Opisthorchis viverrini | reverse complement strand
CACCACACACACACACACACACTTGTGGATCCCTTTTCGGGCCGCAGGTTACACTTCGAACACGTCTTGATAAACTAAACACTGTATAGACAGGCAGATGTGCGTCCAGCATAATGATGGACCATATCGCAAACCAAGATTTATATTATATTAGGCGAGAAGTGACTGGATACCGAGGGTCACAGGCTGACCAGCTGTATGTTCGGAGAATAACTAGTTCATACACACTCTTCGTCTCGTCGATTAGCAACCTTGAAACGGTGACTTTAGTTCAAATGCTGGTCTGTACTAGCCGCTGGTCGTCGACTAGAGTTGGAAGCCTGGATTTTCAGTAGCAGTCGGTTGTTGCGGAAGGAGACTGACTGAAAAAGCAAGATTAACCGACAAACCGTAGCAAACTTTCGAGAGCTGACAAAAAGGCCTCCGGTCGTTCGTCAAGATGAAATTTGCCCAATGTGATTGGAGATTACTGTGAGGCGGGAAAAGAGGACGACAGATATTGTCCATCTAATGAACGGTAACTTACACGGCCGTCAGGAGTGGTTTGTGACCCAGATGCGGACGGAGTCGGAAGCACAGGAATCGGTCGACCGCTTGCTTCAGCCATACGAACGCCTTGCACTACTTGTCCACACATGATGGCAGAAGGTCCCACCAAATTGGGTCTAAGTTGCCTTGGTTGAGGGAGATTCTGGATAGCCGAATGCGGACACAAAAGTAGTGCGGTGGGGTGCAGATGACCATCGGAAAATAGTCGCTTCACAGCATGACAGTTGATCCCACCAAAAGGAGTCTGTATAAGGATGTGAAAAGCACAAGAATGCGTGACAGAAACACAGGAAAAATGAAAATTTGGTTGAACGCGTGGTGATGCAGTGAGAAAGGCTACTTTGCAGAACAATGTTTCTCAAATTTCGGGAATTGACGGATTTCACTTACCCTAGGTAGTGTGTTCTGTTGAACAAGAGCCAAGCAGTAAACGCTAACTTGATGAATGCTATCCACGGCCTGCAGCACAAGAGACATCCATGTGAATGCTGCTTCATCTGAGTAGCCTTGACGCAGTTCCGCAATAATTACAACCCGTTCGTCTTTGAGCAATTCGATGGAAAAGACTGCAATGCTGGAATCCGGTGAAGGTAAGAGAAGTTAGCTGGATGCAGTGCTCAGCGAAAAAAAACTAAAATTCGTACTATGGGGCTGAACGCATGAGCCGCACAGTATGGAACAACACTCATTGAGTAGGCAAACTATGTTTTAAGAAAATCCAAGCTGTAGCAATTACCTAATACAAATACCTAATACATAGCTACCAAGCAACCTAAGAGAAGCAGGAAAACCGAGATATTACAGAAATGCTCTGGGCGGAGGGGGGGCCTCTCGGTTAGTATCCGGCCTCTAGACCTCTTGTTCAGGTTACTTTACTCCATTATCACGAGCTCAACCCGTCGTTAAAGAGAATGCTTCTTTGTTTTGTACGAAACGGTATAGACCACTATAGCGACCACAAAGGGATAGCCCCGGTAACAAAAGTAACTTGCATACCGATAGACGGAATATATTGGTAGATGGGTACTAACACTATTACGTAGCCAGTGTCCAGTGTGGTAGAGACGGGTTTGAAGTTCAGATGCATGGGAAACTATGGGATGCAGGCATGAACTTTATGGACAGAATATAGTGCACCATATTGAACAGATGTAAACCACTGACTTTCCTGTAACTGGCCCAACCAGACTACTCTGATTGTCATTCAGGCGGTTTCACTAGTAAGATTTACGGGGCAAGTGATCTTTGCCTAGATGTGCAACCCACAGCCTCAATATGGCATAGATGGCTCATCAAACAAAAAAACAGTGTAACATCAGCAAATTTGTTGAGAGGAACATCGCCGCATACTGGTTCAAACACCCAAGGAATGTTCGTGTGGTAATTGTATTATGTAACAACATGTGCGCGGTCAACGCAAGAGATTGGACCACACAACGAATGCACCGATGGTTGGCAAAGTAGACAGGCTATACTAACGGTCACCCATAAAACTCGAACAGTAAACATAAGATTCAGTGACATCGCCTGGAAGAAATGCATTTAGTTTGATTGGGTACCCTTATACCATCCAGAGTCGAGGGGAGTGCAAGCTGGATATAGGAAAATTCACATGGGTTCAAGTGACTTACACAAAAATACGAGCGATACAACATGCAGTGAAGTGAATCACACGCGTGAGGTGTGGGCGTTAGAGCTTTTCTGGTTCCCATCCGATTGAATAAACAACGCCGACATGAATTTCGCCGGGAGAATGCTGATGAGCATTTTTACGTGTCAATTTGAGATAGTGGTTACAGGTGATAGGTAGATAACAATATTACAAGGGGAGGCACCACTGCCGAACTCATTGGGGACAGAAAGCCACTGGGTTGGAGTGCCGGATCTATTTTAGCTCGCCTACTAGTCAGACTCACTACAAAAGAGATAATCGACCTGCTCGTATATTCAGAGCTTCACGTGGTAACATTCGTGGCTAAATTAGTCCAAGCATTTTCATCTACCTCACTTAAACCATTACGCCAATAGACAGAAATTTCCGGTAAACGTGATCTCACTCACTTGTTCAAGACTGTTTCCGTCTCAAAAATAAAGTTTGCGCTTACACCCACTTCTTCCTTTCAGTTCCAACATTAACCCTACTTGATACCTCCACACAAGCTTCCCAGTGTAGACCAGCTACGGTCTTTTGGATGTGGGCTGCAGTGTTTGTTTAGCTCTTTGCCTCCAACTCAACCATATCTTTAGTTCACCAAATAGCAACCAGTCATTTGTTTCTTCTACCATTCCCCTATCTCTTATCTACCTTGACAAATCAAGATCACTCAGTTCTCTTGCATACCACACCTATCCCCTAATGTTGCCAGTCTACCCCTATCGACTTTAGGGGAACCTTCTACATCCCCAAAAGTGGGTCACTTTACGACCAATTCATATATGACTTTGAATACGAATTGCTCTTGAGCACCCACCAACATGGGTTAAGGTGCCACCGTTATGTCGATAATCTGTTCGCATAGTTGTCTCAATTCTGGCAATCTGTCCTAGACTGATTAAGTGGAACTGGCGATTAAGCGCTAGTATGCATTATCGGTGTGTTGTTTTCAACGATTAGGACGATATTTTTAGCGGGACTGACCACGAACTTTTTCGACCGATGTGGCACGAGGGATCCTTTGTCAAACAGATCATGCACAGCCTACTAAAGTGGAAACTCTTCAGTGAATCAGCACATAAATATCGCTTCAACAGCGCTGCTTCATAGATCAACGTAGTATCAACGCTGTAGCAGCACAGTGGTTCCAGTATTCTAACAATATTCATGAACGACCCACTTTCGTTCGTTCGTGGCAGAATTCATGCATCTGTTGATGGTGCTTACCTTCACAAATCGACTACCTACCGAATTCGGTAAAGTGATGACCGACCAACAACACACAGAACGCTGCACATGCTAATATGACTAGGGTTTAGCGAGATGGATCAGGAGACGAGAAGACTTAGTTATAGGAAGGTCCGTGATTCGAACCCGACATCTGCATCCCCACTTCTGTCTAGGCTTGGGCAACCTAGTAGTATCCCAGACCTCGTGTTGCTTCCCGTGGCATGGCATTTAGGCACCGAAAGGGTGTTACAGCTAAGCGACTTTTTTTTAGCGAATACCGTAAACCGCAACCTTCCCGACTCCGTACACAACCCCTTTTGCCATCATCGTTTAATCGCTAACCACATTCCCCGTCTTACTCTATAGTCTCGAACTTGTTCTCTATTTGAGTCTCAAAATTGCTTCTAGCCTACCAATTTCATCACAAAAGTGCGGTCATGTCTTCGATGAGGCAACCTTCAAACGTATTTCAATCTTGGATCGAAGTATCACTGTCATCATCGTTATCAACGACAGCAGAATCTGTGTTGACACTGATGCTCCAATGTTGAAATCACACTGTGCGTCTTCCCCTTCAACGCAGGACACAGCTACCGATTTTTTATCATATGGCTACGATCGTGAAGTCATACTTCTTCAGTCAGTGGCTCCCACGACTCGTCTCTTCACTTCCAGGGGAAAAACTCAAGAGGTTACACATAATTCATCCTCTATCTAGTTTTCCACAGAGCCAAGTGGCTCTGGAACATTTTGCCATCCTCTGTTTTTTTGTTACCTTTCTTACAGCCTCTAGTGCTTCCGAACTCGGGTTCCCGGTTATCCATAGGATCTCAACAGACGTGCAACTACTCGAAAGCCTTAATATGATTCGCGGCACTAGTTCTGTGTTTTTAATCCATACAAGGGATTTTTAACTATTGCCTTTCCTTTTCACTTCAATCCACAGAATACAAAATAATAATAAAAAAACTGTGCACCGGTTTTCAAACTGCATAGAACGTTCGTGCAGCGCCCAGCTCAAAGTGTGCTCCACCCACGGAAGAAATTAATTCTTATCACAAGGCATTGTTTTCCTAAAACATAACCCTCACAAAGATCGAACAGAGGTCTCTTCCGAAACATCTAGTTCGCTAGCGAGAAGGGGAATATCCGTCGACGGTCACGGAAAGACAGATGAGGTCAGCCTCACTAGTGTACATAACCTGACTTGACGGGCGAGTCAAAATGGTGATAGTTTTGAACGCTGTGTGTCGAGTAGCCGTAATACAGGTAGCAAGTATGAATAAACAATGGGCAATGAGCGACCATATAAGGGATAACATTTATTTCGTTGTGGAAAACCACTTTCATGACTTAATATAGAATAGGACTTGAACTATTATACAAAAAAGCCAACCACTATTGATATGCAGGCTCCCACACGGGATGGAACATATATTTAGGGGTTTACATCAAAAGAAGGTTATCCGCGACCTTGCTACGTCACATAACTTGTATTTTCGAATTACGGGGCTAACCCAACCCAGGTCATCATACGCACCAACCGATCATTTCAGCCCAAATTAGCCGTGTGGTCGCCTTGCTGTACTTTATTATTTAGGTCCAAGCGACAGTGTAAAGTTACATGTAGCCACATGAAAGCCGTATTAGTCAAAACTCTGGAAATGAACCGGCGAACACTGAGAATACGGGTATATAGGTGCTATACGCGAAAAGTCGATAGGTACACATCTAAGTAAACTAGCTTGAGATATCTAAACTGAGTTGACAGAGCTTGAGTGCCGCTGTCAAATCCTTCGTTATCTGGAACGTCTTTCTGATATCTCAAGCTAGTTTACTTAGAAGTGTACCTATCGACTTTTCGCATATAGCACCTACATACCCACGATTTCTCGAAATATTGTCCCTGAAATTAGCACGACAGGAGTTGGAACGTTTCGCATTACACCGTACCCATAGGGTGTTCTGCTGTGATAACAATCCAGTGAGAACAGGTCAGGCAGGTTGCCTGACGAGGGGGCGCACAAGAGACCAGTCTGTAACTGCGTGAAGAAACTCCCTTGGTTTGTTAATCTTGAAAGTACAATTTCTCTGATGACAAATAGTCGCACACGCCCTTCAGTAGAGTAGTCAAATAAGGCAAAGGAACCCATCTCTTTTGTTGGCTCCAACCCAACTCCTGTGCGTACAATTGGCGAGCGAGTGCATCGTTCCATAGGCGAATAGGTTAGATGACAAAAAAGCACTAGTCATACACGCTGATAAGATCAGTGTGATAGTAACTGTCTCATTTGGACAAACGTTGAACATATGGAGAACCTATTCAAGTTGACGTGAAGGATACCATCATGCTAAGAAAAGAAGCTCTTAAAAACACTCAAATAAAAATGGATTTGTGTGTGTGTGTGTGTGTGTGTGTGTGGAGGGGTGATTCGTATCCCCTACCCTCTCCCGAGAAAGAAACATCTCCATCGGGTAGATATGTTACTAGCTCACAGTCCTTGCAAGGGAACAAGCACTACATCAAAGATCTGTTCCTCAAACGGCAGGCGAGCTGGCATTTATACAGTGAAACACGTAGCACAGTTAGTTAAACTCAAACCATCCCGGGGAATGAAAAATGGGTTCGTTCGAAATTGTTTGAAGCTCAAGACGTTTGCCCGGGTTGCACAATAAAATCAGTGACAAAAAAGCACCAGTCTATGGCTGTCGTTCTACATAGCCTTTGGTTGTTCATATTAGTTTGACTCAAACACGCACTCCCGGTGCGGTGTGAATAACGGACATTGATCGGAATTCGACTCTAGCTAAGAATGCCATTCATCACTCCCTCAAGGGACTTGAGGCGATTGTCTACGCCAAACCGAGTCTAAACACCCGCATTTTCTCCTAGTCTGCACACTGGGAGAAAAACAAACAAGCTGACAGAATGAGAAAAGCAGAAAAGAGCATTAAACGAAACCAAGCCATTATCGAACAGAGACTTACCGACCGCGATAGATGATTTTAGTAGGCTGTACTGCTAAGACAGTAGCAATTACATCGTCTGCATTGTGGCGCCTCCCGGCCACCGTCAAAAGCCCATCCACGGAACCACAGACAAAGATGAGGGAGCCCTGTGAACACGCATGAGAAAAGCTACCAATAAAAGTGTCAGTGAACACGTTTGGCAGTAATAGGAAGACAAAGATGAGGGAGCCCTGTGAACACGTTTGGCAGTAATAGGGAGACCGGATAAGCGAACTACACCCATCTACACACCGGTTTGGTTTTAACGGAAGACTCAACTGAATCTTAGCTGAATCCCTCGTTTGTGATATCCTTTAACCGAATGTACTGCACAAAGGGCACCTCATGTTTCAGTTGGTGAGATATTAGAGATATGGAAGCGAGTCTTTTTGAAGGAACAGCAATCCCACCATCAATCTTCAAAAGCTGTCGACCGATTAAGCCCTTTTTGGAGCTCATCAAGTAGGCACAGTTCCCAAGTTTACCTCAAACTTATGTTTCACTTGAATAAAAACTGTATGAAATTCGCGAAATATAGTAATTTGCATACCAATTTGGTTTTAACGGGAGTCTCAACATAATCCCAGATGAATCTCTCGTTTATGATATTGTTATTCGACAAAATGAGTCCCAAAAAGGATGAAACCGGTCGTGCGCTGTCGAATAGTTTCCGTTAACCCTACGAGTAATGCTTTTTTAAAGCCTAAATAAGGTTGATTAATTGGAGGTATATGGTACTGATACACTTAATCGAGTTGTCAGGAGTGGGCTATTTCATAGAGAAAGAAACTGATTCATGACCGATTTGGGTTGGAACAATCTTGACTTACCGAAGAAGCAGGTCCCGGAAACCCGAGGTATCCTGATCGGGTGTAGGTTACTGTTCCAGGGGGATTCACCGGGGTTCCGTCCTCATTCAATGGTTCAACATGGAAGTGTGCTCCAGTCTGCCCACGAAGACCCCAGTAGCCGGTACCCGTATAGTCGGAGGTAAGGCAGATCTCGCCCAGTTCGTCTGTCCGACATAGTACAGGTTTTGGTCCAAGACGCACCACAACTGCGGATGCTGCAAAGCCCAATAAATGATTTATAGTTTGCGTAGTAGACACTGAATTTTGGATGCGTGAAAGACAAGCCTAGCCCCACTTTCTGTGCTACATTCAGTGGACAGTTCATCATTTCAGTAAGTAAACTACCGGCACTGTTTAGTCCAAATGCAAAACAATTCGCGAATTAAGCTTATTTCACTTTCACCCATAGACACTGAGAATAACCAGTCACAAAAACAGAGAAAATATCTAATGAGATGAAAGCCACTGAAAGGACGCATCACAAGGAGCACGGTAACTTGTGGGACGCTGGGAGTACTTACCACCAGGGAGTACTTGGCCACAGTCTTGCAGGGTCAACGACGTTAGAGAGTCTTCCGAGTCCACACGAATCACACCATATGTAAGACTGTGGATGGAAATCACTCCGCGAACAGCGCTGGAAGCAGCTGCTGATGCCGCATTCGACTGCGTAAGCGTATGTGGTAAGCCGTTGGAGAACACTTTACCATTTGTTGTTGTACCCATGACGTGCACCTGTGCCGGGCGTCGTAGACACAGCGTCAGTGTTTCCGGACTGCCGGCCGCTGGACAAATGGCCTCAGCACGGAAGCCTCGTGATCGGAATTTTTGAACGAAGGAATCACAGGAGTTTAGTGACCCTGCAGAAAAGAACAAATGATTTTTTTATAGAGTGAACCTGAATGAAATAATTATTTGAGCGCCTTCTCCTCGCAACCGTTCGAAAAAAGTCGGTCAGCCGGTCGAACAACAACAACAAAGACTTGTTTTATCCTTGGTCGAGATATAGGACCTGCTGGCTAGAATAAGCCTGCTTTCTCCAATGTCGAGCGACAGGATTGTTGCTCGACAACTGGCGCTGAAAGGAGACTACAAACGACGATATTTCCCATACCAACAAAAATGCTTTCTGCATTGTAAGCTTACCACACTTCCACATCAAGATACTCGATTTTTCACATCAAAAATTGGCGTAACGTGCACCTAGCGACCTCCTGCGATGTGGTTGTCTGTTGATCCATATAGAACACTTTTTGTGTTCCAGTTTAACTGGTCCAATGTCCGTCGTGCTAGTTTATACCAATTTGGAGTCAAAATCTTAAAAGCGAGACATAGATATCCCCCAATTACAACCTTGAATAGCAATCAAGATACGCAAATCTGGTCGTTTATCGGATGGCCAAACAACCTACATCTTGCATCGTAATGCGAGAGGATACAGTCGGTGGACGGAAGGTTATAAGATGAAGTATTTATAATATACGCGGAAAACGAAACATGGTTAACTAAACCGTACGTGAAACAACACGTGACCTGTTTAGTCGTCTTGATATCTCAACCAGCAGGATATTTTCAACTGTCCCTGGACGATTCTCAATTATTCAAGTGGATAATTGGTTTACAGCATTCACGAACAAATTCAGGCTGGAAACTGAGTGGGTTCCACAGGTACGTCACGGAGCAATGAAATAGCGTATGTAATGTCCAATCAGATAAGAACACCAATTTGAAGAGACTGAATAAAAATGATATCTTCCGAGGAGGACAGTGTCCTTGAGACTCCAACTGGTTGAAAGAAAGAGATGTTTTCTGGGGGGTGGCTTCACTAAAGAACGGCACATCAATCAGACTGTCTTATGGGACCTAACGTAAGTGCACTGATCCCTTTACGGAGTTCGTAGTAGAGGTAGACTAAAGGTTGCACAGTTAGATCTGGGTTCATGGTCAAACCGAAGGCAGAGTGAGGCTGACAAAAAGCTTCAACAATACATTGCCGGGTGATGAACGAATGTTATCAGTTGGGGTGTCCAGATTTGCTTGTTCGAGACAAGTGGAAAACCAGGTTTGCATTGACATACCCGAATGATGACATGCCAGACAAACAAAAAGGATGGCAATTTTATCCATCGATTAGTGCCCCCACACACACTCTCTAGAAAGCCCACTTTTCAGTGAGGCTGACAAAAAGCTTCAACAATACATTGCCGGGTGATGAACGAATGTTATCAGTTGGGGTGTCCAGATTTGCTTGTTCGAGACAAGTGGAAAACCAGGTTTGCATTGACATACCCGAATGATGACATGCCAGACAAACAAAAAGGATGGCAATTTTATCCATCGATTAGTGCCCCACACACACACTCTCTAGAAAGTCCCACTTTTCGTGAGTTTTCATTCTCCGCGTGAAAAGAACCAGTGTATTAAGGCAAGATGAAAAACTATGAAATCCAGATACAACTGAACTGTACTAAGCTACCAGAATATCGAGGTAATTTCAAAAATCGCCCACTGCGCTTTATCAAATTAATATAGGTACGATGTAGCCATGACCTGTATGAATCAACCACTGGCCTGTTCCTGGCAGCCGACCGATTAGCTCAACTGCAGCATACTGATGGTCATGACTAAAGCCTCACTAAAGTAAAAAGTATGTGGATGAGGCGTGAAGGAACACTGACAAAAAGCTGAAGTGTACCCACTGAGGCATCGGCCACAACTCGCGGTCATCAGCTTCACAGTGAGGTGTCCTTCAGTCCTCAGATTGAAATCAAATCAAAAAAAGAGCTGGATTGATTAGATAGGACTAGTTTGCTATTAAAACCAGTCACTTGAAAATTGCCGGTAAATTTATTGTCGTCACGTTACGATAGGTTATTTATTGTTGTGGGCTCTGTCCCGGCGACCTTCCACAATAAGCATTTGGAGATAGGGAAGTGTTTTGCTAGACATCTGTATTGTCTCAACGATGACTGATCGGTAGGAATTTCCTGTGATGCCCTGTAAAAGTCGAAAGACGGATGAACCAAAGCGATATTCAACTAGAAAAGCTAACACACCACTTGACTATAAAGAAGAAACAATAAAGGCAGACCTACATGGATTGGATCCATCGGCAACTAACAACATCCGAAGTGAGGAAAGGTTGACATTAGGATGATCTCGCTCTGCTAAGAGGGCCCAATGCATATCACGACTTTTGACGACGGCGACAGAGGCTAAAATATAAACGACAGAAGAAAAAGTGACAAATATGTGTGCACGGACGGAGGTTACTGACATGACGAAACGAATGAGGGTATAAATTTCAAATGACCGAAAAAGTAATCGTGACAGCAGAAAATATGTAGATGCTGGCAGATTCTGCTGTAATTGGGAGGAGAAATTGGTTGGTGGATCCGGACAGCAAACCGCGAGAGATGGATATCAGTGACGATGTAGACGCGACACCGAGAGACTGCGTATTTTCACAGTCGGACAAAAGAAGCCCCTTTCCGCACCTAGTAAAATTCCGACGCCAGTGATATGTCTGCCAAGGACATAGATTGCAACCTCGCTGTACGGCCATGTGACAGATACACGACATCCAGTGCCTCGGAAGTACTGTCCGGGTCGGAAGGAGACGGTAAATCAGTAAAACAGATATGTCGGATAGTCATCGTACGAAAATCACCCGCGTAAAACCGGCTAATCACACCAAACAAATGACGTTGAAACGCGCGCTTCGTTTGTCAGAAAACCATATCTATCTTGGAGAGCCATCTTCATCTGAAGGGTGAAAACGATGTCAACATGATGAGGCTATCAAACAAAGCGCAAAACGATCTGCAAGCAAACTGAGTCACTTTGGCGACGGCCTTCTGATTGGGTACCACGCCACCAAAGGCTATCTGAAGGGTGAAAACGATGTCAACATGAAGAGGCTATCAAACAAAGCGCAAAACGGTCTGCAAGCAAACTGAGTCACTTGGGCAACGGCCTTCTGATTGAATACCACGCCACCAAAGGCGAGTAGCCCGGATACTGCAATCACACATCCATTAGCTCCCATTCACTCAGACTGTTTCTGTTAGTGCATAAAAAAGATTGGAACAACTCGACTTCAGCCAACGTAATACACCATTATTTCATGTGACTGCTCTCCCATCATTCCATCTATCACCGATGAGGGAGACAGTAGTAGCTTGAACCGCGCACTTTAGTATGTGGTTGCAGGACGAACATGGGAACGAATCAATCAGCTAGTTTTATTGACGTGCTGCTTCGACAAAATGGAAGAGTGAATGGCAAAAACTCCGGTTTCGATTGACCACAAAAAAGTATTTGTCCACGTGCCAGCACAATTTTGGATGGTTGCGTAATCAACCCAATGTGATTCATTTGTGACACAAGACGAGGATTTATTGCGCAAGATTGGGCTGTCTTTGTGCCCATCCTTCTATTGTCGAATTACACTGTTTTGGTGGTAATCGTTAAAAAAGGGCAATCTCACAGAGATGCAGAAGAGTGGAGTTACCGTCAGTTTATTATACACATTATTATACCAACTCCAACGCCGCACGAGAATTGAGGTTACGTCCGTTTGTGGTCCAACAAAAATCGTTCAGCTGTAGCACCCTTTCTGTGCCCAACTGCCGTGCCACCAGAACGAGGCACGAGGGCTGGCATACTGCCAGGTTGCCCAAGCCTAGACTGGAAAGTCGAGAGGTAGAGGTCAGGAAACAAACACGGTCTTTCCGGCCAGTAAATTCGCGCTCTAACCACTTGGACCATCTAGACCCAGCGGTCCAGCTTTAACTATGAAGCATGGGATTGATTGACAATGACCAGGGTATTCGTATCAATTACCTAGGAACGTGAAAAGGGATCATGGATATTGCTTGGTAGATATGAACGTCAAGCTGATCATACGAACGCCAAAAATTTCCCCGGGTCCGACCGTTATATTTTATATCCCCACATACAATGCCAGTGCCGACCGACTAACAGCGAGTCAAATGGCTCGGATCAAGGGGTCAAAATTCACTTAGCCCCTTTGGAGCTAATCATGGGGACATAGTTACTCCCCCCCCCCCCCTGAACTGAATGCCCTGGTGTAAATATACTGATTATGCCACTCATCTGCATGCTCATTTAGTGTTGGCGAAGGACGAGAGATATGAACTTCACATCGGCATCAAAAGATAGACACAATTACCAATGTTTCTTTGGGATTCACGTACCTAAAAGTATAAAGAGTCACAGTGAAATCAATCGAGTATCTGTAGCTTAAAAATTGACCCGTTGCTGGAACACAGAATAGGATTCCCAGGGAACTGCACGAAACGCTGATAAAAGAGCTATTCAGGTGCAGCACCAACGTAATGTACAATGGGTTAGTTTCTTGAATATATATTTAACGTATTGTTCAAGCAAAGATAACATCTGACGGAAAATCTGAGAACTGCACGAAACGCTGATAAAAGAGCTATTCAGGTGCAGCACCAACGTAATGTACAATGGGTTAGTTTCTTGAATATATATTTAACGTATTGTTCAAGCAAAGATAACATCTGACGGAAAATCTGAGAGTACGGGAAGCAAGCATCGGTGCTGTCGATGATGATGATGAAAACCTGAGAGTAACCTGTTCGATGGTAAACTGTTTTCAGTGAAGTTTGATTAATCTTACAAAACTGCTTCTAGGCAACTGTAATTCGATACCATGAATACCCGTCCGATCGACGAATTCACTCGAGGCTCGTTCGGATACGCTGTCAAGATCAATAGACCGACATTTCCTATTTTAGTAGTCGTCAAGAAAGAATTTATTTATTATTGAACACTCTCCAATACAGCAGCGAAAAAATCGAATAACTGGCGAAAAAAGTCAACGGAGTAAATTAATGCTTGTCCAGACAAACAAGAGAAAGTAATCAATTCGAGAAAGAGCAGAACAACCAGGCAATTAAAAGGCCAGACTGTTGAAATGATGGCGACAGGTGACTTTTCCATGTACATAGTAGCAAGAACTAGGAATGATGTAAAAGCTGCAGATTGAATTTAACTAACCAATTGACCCAACGATGACTAACGTATCGTTGTGCAACGTAGGCCATTTGCGGTAGCAGCGAAGTGTAACAGGAACTATGAAGGCCTATTGCTTTTCGTCATATCGCCGAGGCCCTGAAAAGATATCACCAATGCCAGTGAGGCAGTGAAAAGATCAGATCTACTGTCAGTGGTACAAACTAAGGTGTCCAGTCGGTGTGTTCCCATCGTGGAGATAACAACTGTCAACCAAATTGAGATCGATCGGGGATACCAAAGAGATCATGTAGGTCACAGTACATGTAAATCCTCAGGCACCAACTTATGGTGCAAGCACACCACACGTTTGTAACTTTGATTGCAGATAGGTTTGATCGGCAAGGTTCACAAGTAGTCAAATGACCTCAGATTCCAACCGCGTTGACCACAGCACCAATGTTGTTTCCTGGACCCACATTTTACCAAGTTCGCGTTGTCTACGGGTACGCAAAGATGGAAAATGAAGCGGGTATCGTCAGTACCGGCAAAAAATAGCATGCCAATTATTTTTTTTCGTACTCCGCATTCACCACTTGAGGAACCAGTGATGTGGGTTCCGCGAATGAGGGAAGAGTGGTGTTAAGTCTAAGTGGGAGCGAATCACTACTGATCAGTTGCTCGTGGCCGAACGACTAGTGTTCAGGTGCCAGTCAGAAGGTCACGAGTCTGAGACTCCCTGGAGTTTCGTGAGATGCGCACGGCAGATGATTCCAAACAAGGATGAACACTACGCGTCCACTGACAAGGCTTGTGTAATTCAAATATAAAAAGCTGTCTATGTTCATTTACTTTTTGAATCATCGGGCTGTGTTTGCCGGTGGGCGATTTTCCAGAGAAACATGCACATCTTGACGGCCCGGATCTTCGATTGTACCGATCGTTATTTTACAAGGCTGTGATTGATTTACATTCCAACGGCTGTTTCCTAATGAAGCGAATTAGATCTGATTATCACAGCCCGTACAACAATACTGTCCTTGCCAAAAGCTCGGCTGTTGATCGATGCTATCCGCGACTCGTACAATGCGCAACAAAGACGACAATGGGCATGATTATCCGACTGGCGTGATTCGAATTGACTTTATCCCTTACCACTCTATCTCAAACACATTGGTCTCTGATCAGGCATTGTGAGCAGTTAGGCAGATGATTCATTACTAACAGACATAACATGGATACATTCTAACACCGAAACAAGTGACATGGGAAAGGGAAGTCTAGAAAAAAGAGAGAAACCGGGTGAGAGAGAGAGGATGCAAGTGGGCACACATACATAAAAACCGGAATATGAAAGAGCATGAATGTTCTAAATTAATGAGATTAAAAATCGCAAACAAACAAGGATGATCACTATCCCCATCCGAACGGCGAAACTACGTTAACTGAACCATCCCGGCTATCATAGTCTATCAGACGGTCGAATATTATTCAAGCACTGTAGGAGACTTCGTAGTTTACCCGATCATACAACAACATATATACACAATTATCCAGCAATGGAAACCACCGGGAACAAGGGAGGCACACTTTCCTTCATTTGGATCACTACGATGGGATACAATACAATGTTCCAGACATTCAACTACGGCACCATAATGCTTGTTTCCCAGTTTGACAAAAACCGCCGGGTAAACAAGGCTAACTCATTGTGACTACAGAAAAACGAATGGATAGTACCTAGTGAAATATAAACAGTCAGTAACGTAACGCGTGTCCTGGTATCCAGAAATGTGCTTGTCGTGCGAAGCAGAGTCGACTCTTGAGAGAACCTGCTGTTTAAGAGCTTGGCGCCCAAGAGTAAGCCGATAGAGTATGCCTGATGAGGACAAAACTTATTATAAGACTTGATTGAAAGGGAGTGCGAAAATTCAGGCCTGACAAGATAATCAGTGTCCAAGAATGCTCCGTTCTCCATTTTCAAACTTTCAAATTGAAAGCACGTCAAGCGCTTGTTGAGGACATGAGGAGCGAACAAAAGCTACACTGACGGTTTGTGCAGCACTGGAAGCGTTGCTCTCTCTAATGAGGCGCACTATTCTATGCATCGATATGCCAGCACATCAACACCCACTGGGACAGTTTGTTCGAGACACGAGGTTAACAGGCACCCTAAAAACAATGGCAATACATTTGTGTTGGAATATGATGCAATGGTCAGAAGCTAACACAAACGCAGAGTCCGTCCGGTGTGCATCGCCGACTGTAACGTAGAGTCAGGACATTTCAGTAAAACCCATGAAGGCTTCAATGCTGCAAGGTTGCCCAAGTTCAGAGATAGGTAGTCAAGATGTCAATCACGAGAGGAAGCTCGCTTCATTGCAACCAATAAGGGCTGGGTTCCATGTGAGTCTCCTATCCAAACCAAACTGATGTGCAAGCCAGTGTATTTGTCGAAATCTGTCCAATTTGAGTTCACATAGAAAATAAGGTTGATGGAAACTCGGGGACTGCGTCTACCTGATGAGCCCCAAGAAGGGCGAAACCAGTCGTGGGTAACCGTATGAGTAGTTTAGTACGTCTATCCGGTTCCGTTTTTACTACACGCGGGAGCATTGTGTATAGGAGAAGTCCTCCATCCAGCTAAAGCGTAGATGAATGACAAGGAACACGCGAATGATTAACATCGTGTTTCCACCGAAGTACGATTCACTTCTTATTCAAGGTGAACTCAGGATAACACGTGTTACCAATTTGTAGAAAGTAATACGACGGTGGACATTTTGTCTCGTCCACACACCAGTTATCCCAAAGTAAGCGCGAAACCAACCCATAGCGACGTTATTGGCAACGCAACGGTTCACCGTCTGAGCCTGTGTTGTGTTTTGTAACAGTTTTATGTCGAAAAAGTATCCAACCGACATACCACTATTATTGCTATATTGCCTGAGAGCAACTGGATATGCAACACTGCAAAGAGATCCGAATCAACTACAAAAGAAACGAATAATCTACTCGAGGGAGAATACGTACCTCGGTATTTGGTCACCATGCGTAGCCATGATCCCGGATCGACTTGCATCACAGAATAAGGAACGAAAATAACGTGGAGTCCGTTGAAAATGCTCTGAATGCAGACAGAATAGGAACAGAATGAACGGACCGTGATAGTCTACAATTAAGTAAAACTTATTTTTCCCGAGAGACAGTATGTCTGACTTGTGAAAAGAGAGCTGTCAGTGTGTGCACGGCAAAGAAACATCAATCAAATTGTATGATGAATCATAACAAGTGAAATCTAACGGTGTTGGTGGACCGATGATGGTAAACAAAACACGGGAACAGGGTAGCCAACACTTCCTTACCCAATCCGAGACAGAATGTGAAGGCAGTGACCGAAATGTGAAAACCGACGACAAACAAGTTAAAAGATAACTGGGCAAAGTCACGCTGGACACGATGGAAGTATATTCGACATAAGACAAGATCGAAACTCAGTCTGTTGATGCGTGACAAAGATCCAGTGCATGGAATCCCCGATCAGACATAGTGCGCACGTCTATGGCTATCCGACACAGAAAATGAGGATTTTCACAAGCTTTGCACACAGCACATATCAGTTTCTTCTTCACGGCGAGATCGGCTATTTTTTAGACTTGAGTGAATCCATTTAGAGCCACAACTAAAGGTTGGGGCGGCTAAAATGGCCAATACGCACGCCGGACCGAAGGTTGCATCGTTTTGTTCTCCAGCGCAAATGTTGGCGAGACATTCGCGGGGAACGAAACATGAAATGGCAGCGCCATTGTGTACCGTAGGCTGCTGATTTACTAATATGGGATATGGCATGTAACCAGTCCTAGGGGTGAGCTCAGTGTCAGTTTCTGCAAGGACTTTCTGGGATTATGCGCTGGCCTTGGGTTAGGTAAGTTGGACCACAAGCCACCAAAGGTTCTTACTCTAAAATAAGGCTCCCAGAGTTATCTCCATGCGATTCAATGGGAATGACCAATCTGTTGTATTTTCGTTACAGAAATAGGACTGTTTACATGAAATTCTCATGAAATTTCTTTCAGCACCATTAGGTCATTCCTTCCTAAAAGTGGTGTAGCGATTGACCGCCCGCATCGGTTGTAACAAATATCGCAGGTCGAAAACAAAAACAAACTTAGAGGATACTACAAACAAGAAATTCCATCAAAATGCAATTAAGCCAGTCACTAATACTGTCTTAATTCGCAAATGGGTCTTCAAGTGGGAAGTAAGGCTGATGGAACTTCGAGAACTACACCCATCGGGTGAGTCCTGAGAAGGACAAAACAGGAATAAGGTTGCCAGAGTTCTCATCAAGTCCATGAGTGATGTTGCACATGTGAGATAAACCGGTGCTGACAGTCAAATATCGTCCTATCAGGTTCTCTGGTCTGTTCCTCTGTGCCCAAACAGACAGAGCTAAAACTTTATAAGAATTAGCGCAGATAAGTCTGCAGATCGAATATAACATGTGAAACGACTCATCGCCCTAAAGTAGGAAAAACATTACTTATAAAAGATCGTGCGTAGGGTCCACAAATCGACAAGCGAATCAGAACGATAGTGTCAGGGTCAACATAAGAAAGAAATCAGTACATGGTTAGGTTGGAGGAAAGGGGAGTACGAGAACCTTTATATCTAGTTGTGTCATAGACGGCATTCTGGAGTGACCTGAGAACAGAGAAGTAGGTTTAGTTCGAAAACAAAACGAGAGCCATGCGCTAAGGACTAATCATCCTGGTAAGAGATTGCAGGTTCCATTGACACCAAATAGTACAGCTGGAGCGCCGCATGAGTAAAAACCGTCAGGTGAAATTAATCTTTTCATGACGTATATTTTTGCTCGAAGGCTTCGAGACCAAGTAGGTCGTTGGTAGTAATTGAGCAAGAACGGTTGACAGAACAGTAGCAAAACCTATCTGTCGCCAGAATTATGGGATTTTATCATGGGTAAAAAGGTTGAGTGAGAAACCAGCCGTGGGTACTCCTGATATGTTACCTACTGGATGGAACCCTACAAACACAGCTTCCAACTTCTGCCAGCAGTTAAATAGCTGGAAATTATTGAGCACATATGATTAAAATGGAGGCCGATCATCCAGCTGTAACACCTTTTGGGTGCCTAGCTGCCCATGTCACCCGAAGGAAGCACGAGGGCTGTGATACTGTCAGGTTTCCCAACCCTAGAAGTCGAGAGAAAGAGGTCGGGTTCGAACCACGGACCTTCCGGTCACGCTCTAACCACTTAAGCCATCTCGCTCCCAATGGAGGCCGAACCAATTAATACACTACCAAATCAACGGGAAATTGCTATACGCACCTCCCAAAATCGGAAACGTACAGAGCTACAGTAGGCCACAACGCCAAGAAATATGTGAAACAGACGAAAAACACCATGAACTAAAATATGGCAAACAATGATAAATTGCTGAAGACCACTCACAGTGAGCACAGCGTGCCACAAGCCGATCTCCCTTCGGCAATCCACGACACAGACGACGACATCCTCTTCGGAGTAGTGACAGGCCACCGTCAAGGCCCGACAGTGCGCAAGTGCAGCGCGACGACTGATCATCACACCGTGTATACTGCCATCTTTACTGAATGTGTACTGGGGGCGAAACCGAACAAGAACAATTAACCGAATCCATAGTAGAACGAAGACCATAGTTAGGAAAGGAGCATAGACAAACTACAAACTGTACACACAAACGAGCAAACTCACTTCCATATACAGACTTTCTTCATTTGGAAGTCTATCTGGTGGAGTCCAGTCCTTGGGTGGCTTGCTACCACCGCCATGATGATCCGTGTTGATCCATGTCACATTAGGCCAACCGGCGTGGGTGACGATATCTCCGTTAGGACCACGCTGTAACGCCTTGTAACACTGTTCACTGGCTAGGACGATACGCGCATTCTGACTGCTCAGAAGAAAACCCATTGACTGGCAAGAGGCGTCCTGTTTGCGTAGTAGGGGAGTCAAAAAGACAGGTGAGTAGATAGATTAGGGGAAAGAGAGTATCATACGAAAACAGAAGACCGGAACAAAAGCTTTTGACTGATATATGCTGAGCCACGACCCTCTGAAATTCGTATGAGCTGCCAAGGGAGTCACCGCCCACTAGTCAGACGTACTGCTGGTCTATGGAAAGCAAGTTTCACACCAAACAGACTATGGTAAATTGCCTAATCAGAACCACTCAGAGCACGAGGATCATGGTGTCGAACGGCACCATAATATTAATGCCGAACATAGGTGTTATTTCGACCCATAGCATTCAACACTGGCGAGCTCAACGCATACGCATAAATGCTGCTTGCCGTGGATCTATTCGCAATGCCCGAACACTGACGTTCACATTTCAGAGCTAAAAGCCTTTAATTTGCAGCTGCCAGACTGACTAGTAGAGTGACACCCAACCGAAGGTGACCAAACCCGATTCACGGAATTTTTGGCTCCATGGTCACATGATTATGCGACGTGCCGCAGTTTCCCGCAGCTGCCGCATCAGACGTTCGATTATATCCGGAGATGATGAGTACAGTTCTTCGAAAATTCTGACGAGTTCACGGAAGATAAATGATACCGGTCTGAGGTTGTACCTCTCAAAAACAGACTCACACAATATGCAACCTAGGTTTCTTCGCTGAGTCCTTGCTGTAAGCAGTTTACCGTGAAAAAGTCAACTGTGAGCGAATGTGGGTGACAGTGAATAAGCTCTGTGTATAAAAGTATTTTTACTTGACGTGATTTAGACATCCAAACAAGAGATGTGGAACAACGATCACGTGAAATAAGCAGCCAGAAAAGAATAAATCAACCTTCGAAACATATGGCCCATTAGTGTAGTTTCATTGTCTAGAAGCACCAACGACGAATAGGTGTTTACTAACTCGTTGACTCTTATGAATGATGTACGTAATCGGAATAACTACGTCGCTATGGTTTACCACACACAAGCTGGTCGGAAATGGACACGTTCGACCAGGATCACGGCACACGGAAACCATTCGGGTCTTGGCTCATTTTCATGGCAATTCATTGAAGTCAATCGATGAAAACTGCAATCTAGGGTTACTCGCTGTTATCAACCAACCAACTGACTGCAGCAGACAACATCACCGAATGAAAAAGCTGAATGAATCGTACGAACTAAAATAGCAAACGATTCCAACCGGTGCAAGGCAACAAAGAACTGGATAACGATGGCTCATATGACATTGAAAATATTAGTATATATAT
>NW_008751721.1:514901-534847 GCF_000715545.1 Opisthorchis viverrini | reverse complement strand
TATATATAATCACGACGAAACACCCTTGGGCAAAACTGATGTGAACTAACCAAGTATGAAGGATAAGGTATTACCTAACCCTATTCAACCACATACTCACGAAGCCAAACAGAAATCAATACCATAATGACAGAGGCGTAAAGCGGTCCAGGAAAGTGTGATAGCGGGAATGATCGTAGTGGACGAATTGACAAACTGTGGAAAGCAGCAGATGTGGACAAGAATATGGTGGTAAGAGAGTGGCAAAACTAAGCCGCGGGTGGGCTGGGTTGAGTACATTTCACTCTACCCTACCTTTAGCTCCTCAGAAATGATTAATAGTGAAAAGTCGTTTCTAGTGACCGCTCTTAATGCAATCGAAATTACCGTTTTCTCTTCTTTAGGCTGCCACATGTCAGCCTTTGCCCCTGCGACCCATGGAAACAGGTGAAACACTAGCATGTCATGACCAGTGAATGCTTGTAATTCTAGCGCCAAAATGTGGTTGGCGCTCTCGTAAACTCGGGTGACTTAATAGTCACCATGATCGGCGTGTCACAGAGTACGACTGCCAACGTAAACAGGTATAGCACTGTGTTCGGCAACCTACTTTTTGCGGAGCGAATTGAAATGTGCACCATTCTAACCAAGCAGGGAAGCCGTATCAAGTGGAAATTCGTGCATCAAATATAAGGATGCTATTGTGAGTGCGTCTGAAAAATACTGATGATAGGGTGATCGCGCGACCGTCAGCTATCACCACGGGGAAACATCCGCTCCTTCACAGCCTAGCTACTTCAACATGATAGGGTGATCGCGCGACCGTCAGCTAGCACCACGGGGAAACATCCGTTCCTTCAAAGTGGAAACTAACTTTTGCTTGAAAAAACTCCGCATGTGGTCAGACTAATCGTCATAGAAAAAGGTTGCTTCTACTTCTGAGTGGATACGAGCAAGCTCGGGACCATTTCAGATTAAGCTTTATCTACAAGTTCACTAACGCTTAATGGCGTTCAAAGCTGTGCATTCGGAGTTAGACTGAATCAGCCATCGGACAGAGGCTATAGAAGGTCACTTGGTCCACCAGCTGACAGATGCAAGCGGTGATTAAATGAGCTGAAACGCATGGAGTGGGCACACAGATAAAGCATCATGTGAAATTTAGTCTGGTGTCTGTCACTGAATAATTCCGGACTGTTGTTGGGATATTGTTAGCGGCAAACCACTTTGGTCGATCAGCCCGTCAGTTTCATATTTAAGCAAGTTTTGCCAACTCAGTGGCTGGCAGGGGCAGAGAGATAAATAGCGACAAACGGAACGAAGGTTACCAAAAGGGAAAACGAAACAAAGGAAGTAACGGGATTGACCCAACGAAAAGAAGGATATTGAGGGAAGTGGAAAAGCGGGACCTACCGCTACTTCTACGATATGCTTAGAGATCGTTTAGTAGTTGATGTGAGAGACACTCGCACACACCCGTGTTTTCTTGCTGACAGTAAATTAACTTGGAAATGGCCTACGATACTGCAGTGGCAATGGAAGCAGCAGAAAATAACACAACCCTGTTACAATCTGTGCAAACTCTTTGACACATCGAGGCGGATACTACAGGTGGACCATCAAGCCGATGAACTGCGATATGCTGTACGTAGAACGGAGAGGGGTGGGATTGCCAGTAGCTGGATAGCTTCGAACTCTAAATGAGATATAACCAACGTAATTGTTCATAATGGCAGTTATTTCGTTTCAGGGAACACTTTTTCGGTGTGATATAGTGCAAAGCGACTGCTGAGTACGAAACTGTAACTGTGACATAGGACGAAGCCATGGGAAATCAAGCAGCACCGAATTTCGTGGCAAAACACCGTGAGCAGGATAATCGAATATATATAACTGTTGTGTGGAAAACAAGGTGAAGAATTTGATGTGATCAGCCTCAGTGCACTGGCTACGAATAAAACATTTACCGGGAGTAAGTTGTCTAGACGGAACATGCCAGTTCGAAAGTTGAAAACTGATAACCCACGACCGGGATTACCGTCCTTGGGACTCATCAGGTGGGCACAGTCGCCAGTTTTTTGTCAACCTTGTGTTTTAATTAGACCTAAATTGCACGCCATCTACCAAACACGTTTACTTTCGCGTTAATTTGGTTTGTGCATCACATACAGTCGAAAAATAACATTAGGAGCAAGAAACCCAACTGGATTCAGTTGAATCCCCCGGTCAACAATACACTTACCCGTCGTGCAGATGGGACTTCAATGGCAATCGGGACAACGCTGGCCAATATGCATCCGTAAAAAGCAGCAAAAAAACTGATTGGTTCGTTATTCGCATAGACCAAAGCCACGCGATCACCCGGTTTCAGACTTTGTTCGCCCCTATGCCCAACTTTGTTCAATAACATATAGGCGATTCGAATGGAGCGCTGATGAGGGAAGAAATCGGGATTACCAAAATCAATGAATCTGGCTACGAGTGGCGTCCATCACTGGTTTTAACTCATTATGCCCAACTTTGTTCAATAACATATAGGCAATTCGAATGGAGCGCTGATGAGAGAAGAAATCGGGATTACCAAAATCAACAAATCTGGCTATGAGTGGCGTCCATCACTAGTTTAAACTCATAAAACATTAAAAACACAGCATGCTAGCCGAAGCGATGGTTTTATTGCTTCATAATCTTACCTGACAGCCGTCTGGAGTAGCAGGCCTCATGATGAGCTACATTAGTCCTATGAGGACTCAATACGTGACTCAATATTCAATACGTGAGGTTTCATTGCTAAAAAATACAGATGATTAATTGGTGTTGAAGATGGATCGTTGGAACTGATGGTACTGGTAGTTTGAGTTTTCAGGCGTAAGTTGGATAGTCCGATTTGACCTTACCGAAAAACAACCCTACCTAGATCCGTATCGTCTTCAAGGCAGAAGACAACGAATAAATGGGTCATGGTGGGGAGGACAGACTGAAGAACCGTAACGGGAAGGAAGAATTAACTCAAAAAGTCCACTGTGTGGAACTATCAATAAAGATTTTGGTATGGAGTATGTGTTATGATTCAAAAAAGCTGAGGATTATATACACCAAACGCCCAGAAGAGCTAATCTACACTACATATGATTTAAGGAGGAAGCTGAATGAATAGTGACGAAGCGAACGGTACTATCTGAACGTACCGAAATATGATCGTGACTCTCACTGTACCGTCACAAGTGTCAAGAGAAACGCCATGTTGCAAACGGTAGAGAGCGCAAAAAGTTAACGGTTTCACATGCGCAAAGCTAATTGACCAAAACAAAATAGGATATGAAGGTTACCGACCATACCGGAGGAGGGATGTGTCCATTACCACAAATAATCGCAACATTCACGCAGACTCGGGCAGGCTGGAATGAAATTCTCTGTGTCATACCATATCAATGCAACCCTTTATTGATCTAGTCAGCTGGTGATCACCACTAGACACACTCCATTACGGATGTAATTATGTTCCTGAAACTGAGATGACATTGACTACTTTCGACGTAAACGATACGTCAATGATGAGCAGTGCAACAAACTTGGATATCAAGATAATGTGGGATAGTTAAAGCAAAATGCCCAACAATAGTTGAAGCTACAAGCAGACTAATGACTATGGTATGTCGTGTCTAAAAAGACAGAGGAAGGCGAACAAAGTTTTCCTAACATAGACGTTTTAAGTCGACCGTTTGTAAAATAGAAACGATATGAGGAAGACAACGGCAAGCCCCTAGGTTTTGTATCCGCTCGAAAACTAGGTGTGGTACTTTAGGTACAACGCGCTGGATGTACATGCTTCCAACATCATCCGTCAGAACACTAATAACTGGTTGATTGATACACTCAGAGCTTCTGAGTAAGAATATTTAGGGGTCTACCTAGATGTTTCATTTGGCTCTAAAACGAAACCACCGGACTCACGGAGCAGAGCAAGCCGTCAAAGTTAACCACCGAATAAGTTGAACAGATACCCTCACATAGAATCAAAACATGAGGTAAGGTCATGTCGATCAACATGGCACCTCTAGGTGAGATGCGCACCACAGTGGTTCCCAACAAAGATGAAGCGGTTTTACAGTGTCTCTAGGTTTTTTCAATACTAACCGAATCCACCTAAAGAATGAAATATCGATTGAGCTTTCAGAATCACCTCACTTCTAATAAACACTGATTGAACCCATAGGTACCGACGTCTCCTAGACAAGCTTGTCATTGAAGTCGGACTAAAAGTTGAACAGCACGGGCTTTCGTATTCATCGATATCTGTATAATTGATTACTTTTAGTCGCTAGGATGAGGCGATGACAGTCCGGAAACTTTGTTACCGAGACCAGAGACCAGAAGATCCAAATTCCCGATTAACAAATACCGTGGAGTGAACAGTGAGCAGTGCAGCTTTCGGACACTCAAAACAGGCACTATTGTGAATTTCTAAAACACACTTACTAAATCCGTTATACACGAACACGGGCTTTCGTATTCATCGATATCTGTATAATTGATTACTTTTAGTCGCTAGGATGAGGCGATGACAGTCCGGAAACTTTGTTACCGAGACCAGAGACCAGAAGATCCAAATTCCCGATTAACAAATACCGTGGAGTGAACAGTGAGCAGTGCAGCTTTCGGACACTCAAAACAGGCACTATTGTGAATTTCTAAAACACACTTACTAAATCCGTTTGTCTATACACGAATGGAACAGTGTAGCAGACTACTGTGTCGTTGTTGACGAAAGAGAAGGAAGAAAAAGGATTCGGTAGTAAATGAAGTGTTCTAGAACTGCCAAAACACTCTCCAGCAGGGCTAGAAATAGTGACAGTGATGAAGAGCATATCTTATGATCGATCAGACAGACACACTGGATGCATACTCACCTGAAGCAGTTTGGCGTAGGTTAGTACTTGTGTGGGGCGGCCACCGACATCCAAACAGGTTAGAACAGGTGTTTTGCAGCTCAGACCGGCATACCTTTGTAAAGCGGACTCTAGGTTACGGGGCAATCCTGAAGGAACCTGAGGGTAGGGGGAAGCGAAACACGCATAGAATTGAAAGGATAATCATTGTCCACTGGGGGCCAAATAAAGCTGACATGTGGGAGTCGGGAGGTACATGCAGCACCCACAATAGTGATCCTACTGGTGTGTTTGCTGATAGAACGAACATTTATATTCCAGATGAAGATTTCGTCCTGTAAGTGAAGCCAAACTATGCTGAAAAGCTTTTCAACATCACTGAGTTTCCAAATCACCTCACACTACCGGCATTGCATGTAAACATTTGAGAGGATAGCCAACTGAGATGTTAGGATTGAGAAACAGAAGGTGAATTCAATGTAATGGATCGACGCGGTGATTCTCCTGATCGAAAAGTGCGAGGCGTTGTGGAGGAATGGTTGTTTACGGGGTGTCAACAGTTCACAGTGCGTGACGACATTGAGCATGGTGATTGGTTTTGAAAAGAACTCCTCGGGGCAAAATTTACAAGCTACCTGACAAGTCTAAACACCGGGTAATGTTTACGAAAGCACTTTCGCGTTTCAACTAATGTTCAACAAGACAGAGCTAGCGACCAATTTCAAGATGCCCAGGAATCCGGTCTGGAAAGCTCTACCGCATGATTTTAACTAGACTACCATCGATTCTTTCGATCGCTTAATCTGCAAGCATTCGTTCCTTAGTGTGTATTGGAACATATAAATCTGACATGTTTTTCGCGGCGTAGAGATGCGTAGACAGTCTACATCGAACTTGCTTGGAATAATTTTCGAGAGAAAATATGAAAGCACAGTCGCGACCATTGACACTTGTGTGCAGGTGGGTTTGAGCTTGTCCACGTGAACTACGTGGCACAGTATTCGGTTCTCACATGATGAGGGGCAGAGGCACTATAGCACCTGTCTAGGATCGCTTCAATAATGCTTATATTGAGTCCTGTGAAAGCATACCTCGAGTGCAAAGGAGCCATTCAGCACACAGTCACGTAAATCCTGCGAATGAAGGATGAGTGCTACTACATGGGAGTTAATCACACTACTGATCAGCAACTCTTGGCCGAAAGGTTTCGTCTCAGCCACTAGCGGAGGGTTGAGAGTTCGTAAGAACCTGGAGGTTACTGAAATGAACCGTGATCGTGTTTCCAAATAAGGATGAAAGAGCCGTGCAGTGGCTCTTGGCTTTTCTGAATACACTAGATTCACTTATATGATGAAATCCCGAATGAATTTTCAAAGTCTATTCATACTACCAGCAAAGTCCATTGCCACGTAAGCAACTACCTAAATTTGAGAAATATCTTAAAATCTGGTGCTTCTTCACAGTTCACCGCTGAACCACTTCACTGATAGATTGCACGCGGTATTTCAAGCGCAGAACAAGTAGAATATTCAAAACTATTTCAAGCGCAGAACAAGTAGAATATTCAAAACTGACTACTTTTTTTACATACATAGGGACCCTGTGTGATGTAAACAGCTACGAAACTCAGTATCAGCAAATCTAGCAAGCCTGAAGAATTCGGCCATTTCGTAACTAAATTTATTACTTCAGTGTAATATAAACTACTTTTTGAATGTGACTTCCACTAATGATTTCCAACTCTAGAAGGCAATTAACAATCCCATGCACTTTTCAAGATGCACAGACAGTTCTTGGCGCCTTTCTACTCAACTCAGAAGCTGTTTTCTATACAAGATTAATGGGGCTTCCATATCTCCGGGAAGTGACCGACGTATGTCGGTATCGGCCGATTGATAGAGAACACACTTCGGTGTACCGGGTGCGACCGGAACCACCCAGGAATACTCAAGCATCGAACCGGGGCTCTTTGTCGTGCAGGTACATGTAGATAACTTGAACACAAGTACAGTGTGTAGATCAACCTTAAAACCAACAAAAACATACAAATAGCATTAAGCATAGCTTCTTTTTGAATGGAAATCAAATTGATTTGTGTAAACTGTGAATTAGAACCCGGAGTTAAATGGAACTTAGTGTGCAGCTGTTCAAAACCACTATTCTGTTAAGGCAAGATATCCAACAGATGACAGTCTGCTAATGTCAAGGACACGAAAAAACAAGTAGCTGTGAGGATACAAGAAGGAAACCAACGTACCACGAGTTCCTCACCGCGCAAAGGTTGTGACGGAGGACCGTGTGGACGTGGTGCGGACGGATCGACCACCGGCCGAACTAAAACTTGATCCTCCTCGTCAAGAAAATATTCGGGTAGCGGACGACGTTTTGGTCGTTTCAGGGTATTCACAAGTTGCTGAATCTTCTCAGACACGCGGTTTGGGCATATCAGACCGAGTTGGGAACGGTCGGGTTGTGAAACACCGGAGTCGCGATGTGATGAAGCATGGTCTGAATGTTCAGCAGCGTCAGTGTTTTGGAAACTGGCTGCCGAGGGCAGATTCATAGCTGAAGAAAAGGTACTTTCCATGGGCTGTCCGGATTCTAGCCAAGGAGATGAGGGGTCGTGGTGACCAGCACTGGTGGGAGGAAATAGACTGGCTGGTATGGTGGTATTGGGAGGTAAAACATTCACGCCACCAAACACAGGAGTCTTATGCGGAGTAGAGGTGAAGTGTTCGGGAGGAACATTGCTGTACATTGCGGAGGATGAAACGGCTGTGTGAAACAGAGGGGGGGGGGCAGAAAATTAAGCGATGGAGGGATTTTTAATCAGAGAAACGATGAGGAAACATCTATGTCATTCAGGGACTAAAGCTGATCATCAATGGTTTGCGTGTCTTGGATGATTACATGAAGGTGAGGACACAATGTGAAAAAGTTTAAACAGCTACAAAGCTGTTCTGTTGGTATGAAAAGCCGGAACTACTGCTAAAGCAGTGGTTCGAACCTGACCTCTGCATCTCAACTTCGCCTGTCTAGGCTTGGGCCACCCGGTAAAGTCCTAGTCCCCGTGCTTCTTCCGGGTGGCATGGCAGCTAGGTACCGAAAGGGTGCTACAGCTGAACGACTGGAGCATTTGTCAACTTTACAACAATTCAAAATACACCCCACATGATAAGCCTCCAACGATTCAGCCATCCAGGTTTCCCACAAAGTTTAAGGTTTTTGTTTGACACGGTCTACTGTAAAATAGAACTACGGAGTGAGAGAATTTTCGAAATTCCAATAAATTAACCAAAAAATATCAAATCACCATTTGAACGCTCAGTTGCAGTTTTGGAAGTAGGACCTACAAGTAAACCGCAGAAGCCCCTATTAGAGAAAGTTCACACCAAGGGACGAGTCCGCAATTCAGAGCTGGCGATTCCTGAACCGAACATTACATTCCAGACGAAACGTCACAATTCTAGGATTAAAGCAAGGGAGGGATCAGACTGTTAGTGGGGTGCGGATTTGCCCGACTGATTCGAAGGAAAAACACTATGACAAGCTCGGAATCTGGTGTACGCGAATAACAAGGAAGTTGGCAGAGCATGACTCACGGACGGGAGACGGCATGACAAATCAATGGTGCGTGGCGTGTAAGGTCAACCACAAGCATGATTGATGTGGGCGAAACGCTAGACGTCACATCGAACGGACAAGCGGAGAGAGATACAAACAAACAAAGACGGATGCGCGCTACTGCGTGTTACAATTTGATGAATAAGCTTTAATTTGTATTCGTTTCAAAAACAGCCCTCTTGAACATATATACAGGACCCGTCCTCTCTATGAACTGGATATTTTGATACGACGTGCAAAAAGACAAAGCATTTCATCAGCTTTGCTACCTTCCGTGAAGTCTAGTGGCACCAATACATAAATCACCGCAAGATATCTGTTTCTCCAAACTCGCAATAAATTCACTGTCTTTCAGGGTAGCCACGAAGATGGGGAGTGATCCGTTTGGTTTGCAAATCGCAGACATATCCATCAAGCCCACAACATAGACCGAAGGCTTCCGTCGTGCGACCACCCGATCAGTATTGATGAAACATTTCAGACGATCGAGGAACAGGATGAGTTGAACAGGGTGGACTAACACACTAATGCTGAAAATTCCTCGACAGCCCAGGACCGCTTTCTTCCTTATCGGAGCTCATAAGGTAGACACAGTCCCCGAGTTTCCGTCAACCTTATGTTCAATTTGAGACCATATTACACGAAATTAGCGAAATACACTCATTTGCAACCAAATTCGGTTTTCCGAGAGACTCGCCTGGAACCCAGCTGAATCTCTGGTTTACTGTGTCTCTAAGCAACTGAATATAGTGCACCAGTCTGTTTCACATTCCAGTTGCGACGATGTTCGATATATCGCGATAAATGTATAGACATGCATAGAAACATCACAGATGGTTCAGCTGGTTCCACGTGTATCTCCCGCAAAACCAAATTTGGTTGCAAATGAGTGTATTTCGCTAATTTCGTGTAATATGGGCTCAAATTGAACATAAGGTTGACGGAAACTCGGGGACTGTGTCTACCTTATGAGCTCCGATAAGGAAGAAAGCGGTCCTGGGCTGTCGAGGAATTTTCAGCAACCTTATGAGTAGTGCATTACGTCTCGAATATCGTCGCAACTGGAATATGAGGCGGACTGGTGCACCACATTCAGTTGCTAAGAGACATCATAAACGAATTAGCTGGGTTCCAAGTGAGTCTCCTGCAAAACCGAATTCGTTTGCAGATGAGGATGGACTATTATTACCATCATCACCAGTGACACGAATACGGAATGGTAGGGTGCTCAGTAGATCAAACTACACTCAAGATCGAGGAGTTATTTTTGTCCACCCTAGTGCTAGGTAGGAATGACTGACGAACGAACAGTCTACGGAATATAACCTGTTACAGTCTAGGGTCTGTGACAATGGAGTGAGCTCAGTCAATAAGCCCAAACTGGCTGACAACTGCAACCTTCTTGAATGCGGACCTCTGTCGAGACATATCAACAGTTCCCGACCACCAGATAGAACCCAGCCATGCAGCAAATTGAGCTAGCACATTAAAACTGCCGCCATTAGTGCATTGATGTCCCACTTACTAGTTCATTAGATAACTATAGCAAACCGACTTGGACGAGCTGACTAGAACATCGCCTCCAATTGGTAGTCGTTTCTTCCTAATGCTCGGATTTCTCCGTGGACGAAACCGTAACAAACGGAAACTACGTATTCTTGGCAAATGGTCTATGACCAAACAGCTGAACTGAACGGAAAAAAGCCGAGGAGCTACAAGTCCCACCAAAGAAGCTATCCGTTACACAGTAATATCTTTGTCCAAGTTGACTCACTTGCGTTGATGTTCCACATGGATGGTTGCCCATGTGAAGTGGGAGGAAGATCTGAGTTGGTCTGGTACTGGGGTTGCTGTGGTACAGACGCGAATTCAGGTGAAACGAGATTCAACTGTGCGGCTGCTTGAGCGGCCAGCTGTTCAAATGAGTCTGCAGAACACATGCCAACCGGTTCCGGAATATAAGTGCTTGTGCTTGACATTGGCACCAGATTGTTGTCTAATCGCGGCTTGTTGAGATGAAGACCTGTATGTTTGGGAAGGTGTTGACGAAAAAGTCGAGGATAGGAATATAAACGCCAAAAACTCAGCTGAGTAGGGAAAGATCAAATCAAACTAACACTACGGTTCGTATTACACTCAAAGGTGCACCACATGCTCGGCCGCTTTTCAATCTGATTTGCTTCTCAAAATAGTTAGGAGAAATTTCGCGGGAAAAAAACTTCACATGGAAGGATATCTCTGCTCAGAGAGAACTTCACGCCAAATCGTGTCTAGGAGCAGAATGTTCTTTTGGCCTCTCCAAAAGAGTCACCCTGTTAGGCTGAGAAAACGGATGCTCAACAACCGATATAAAATGTGCTTTAATAACAAGTCACCCAACATAACGGTAAGCCTTTGGAGGTACTCACGTCAAAAAAACAACAGTGTGGATGTAGCTCAATGCTGGGACCTGATACGCAGAGGTTACCAAAAGGTGGGGAAGGATTGTTGTCACCATTCACCAGCGTATCACGTGCCCTGTCAGCCCTCGTCACAATCTGTCGACTCGCTCATGTAGGAGAAACCAAAATCTGGTCAGGTCAACTGTGGTGTTTCTTAGGTATTAGTGGATTTATGGTAGAAGGAGGTCATCTGAAACCCGTTCACCGAGAGGTTCTTCGGTGTACTTCAGTATATTGTGGTTTTTGGTATGAAATCACTGGGACATGAGGACAATTTGGAAGTTGTTAATAAACCGGTTTTCAAGGAGCATACATAAATCACGTACATCATTACGGGATATCAACGGTCATGCAGGTTTCGGATGATTCTGTTGCCGAATAACTCATCATTCCAACTAGAGGCCTGCTCGATTTTATTATATCATACGAAATTGTTCACGTGAAAAAAATGCGAGTGGAAAACGACTGTCACTTGCCAGATAGCACGGGAACGATGCGTGTTTCAACAGGTAAACAGCTACACCCGGAAGCCAAGGGAATGGTTATCACAACCGAGTAGCTAAATGGATACAAAGTCTCGTAGAAACTGTACCTAACGCTATGCACAGCAGTTGCCATACTGCTATAAATCTAGTCTAAGGCAGCATTCATAGAATTATTATGATCCGTAATGTTCGCACAAAACGGTCCCCATTTTTCACCATTGCTGTTAAGTATATCTGCAGAGACATGGTTTTGTTTGAAAACGCACGGATTGTGGATATGGAAAAGAAATAGTGAGCTTCGAATTCTCGGATTCCTCGGAACATAACGAAGGTTATCAAGTGTGGGTCATGTGTTCTGGATAGCAAACATCAAAAACGCCCATGCCAGACAAGTATGTGATAAGAGTTGAGAGAACGGGATGTTGAATGTCGCCGGACTAGAGATTCCAAGCAAACAGCTCAAAATGGTTCTCAGAGAATCCGTGTAAGGGTATGCGGGCAGGCCGACTAACATTTGCATCAAATCCGCCCACTGGCCGGGCGGGGCTCAATAACCACTTGACAGTTTCGCATACCCACAACTTCCCGATGGATTATGTATGGAGTTCGGAATTTGGCTATGTCCACACAAAGATAGACCTACCCGATCATTCGGCAAGGAAACGTGCGGAATGCCACGACAGCTTTTTGGGACACGATAGACGTTGTCTCAGTAAATACTACACGGTGTAAGATCGCAGTACAGTACAGTCCGTTGAGTGCTTAACACCGTATGAAGAACATAAAAAAGGAGCCGAAATTCACCAACACAACACACGGAGCACATCCCCGATCGACAGTAGTGGGCGGTAGCAAGAAGGGATATCCTTGTATTCAACTCAGTCTTTCACAGGGAGCAAGAGGCATTCAGTAATAAGGCACAATTCTGATCCAGTGGCCGAGAAGACTTCCAAGACAGCTATTAAATGAAAATGATATGGATATGAAGATGTCCGTATCGAGGTTGTCGTATGCCTAGTTTATCACTAATGGCCTTATGGATTGCAAATGATAATCGGATACGGAATTTGCAGTACAACGATCCTCCATAAAGACAGAGAAGCATTTGGAATGACAAAGTCCTTCCACACACGAGATGTACATTTTATGAGGGCAGCCTCTGATAAAGAAGATAAGTGTTCAGCAATAACACCCTTTCGGTGCCTATCTGCCATGTCGCCAGAAGGAATCACGAGGGATGGGATACTGCCAGGTTGCCCAAGCCTAGACAGGGGAAGCAGAGATGCAGAAGTCGGGTTCGAACCACGGACCTTTCGGTCAGTAAATTCACGCTCTAACCACTGATCTGTCTCTCTCCTGACCTGATTTCGTGGTTGAAACTTCCTCTATTCCATCCAGAAGTATTGTGCTAATCAGAATTGACGTGAGCTTTTTTAAGAAAAGACAATGAGTCCGACGTCTAACGTCTCATAGTAATTTGAGGGAAGAAGATTATGGTCATAGGAAACCAAAAGACGGGAGGACTAATACACGCACACAGAAAATCATCTTCACTGCACTAATTTAGGGGGTAGACAAAAAGACACAAGACCGACAGACCTGAGGAGAAATCTGTTACGGGCAGCATGTGGTTAAAATTCTCTGCCGTCCCATTCGTATGGGGATGCGTAGGAAGGTGATTAGTTACAGCAGCGACGGAGCTCGTTGGGGTAGTGATGTCATTCTGGTAATTGGAGGAGGCGGGATGGGGCACTGGCTGGAAATTGAACGGAAAAAGTATTTTGGAAAATTTTGGCGGACAATACCGAACAATTCGAAATTAAATCAGTTAAAACGAAGGAGCCCTGCTTAAATTACGTAGCAGACTAAGTACAAAAGTGTATATACAACAAAGTGGTGAGAACCAAATGTCGGGGGCTTTCAAGCCAAATCATGGCCTACAACGAGAAGGGCCACAATGAACACGGTAGGTAGTTTAAAGTGGACCACCATCAATTGCTCTCCGGCGTGCGTGTTAACTACATTAGTAACGTGCAGACCGCCCGCTTTAGATGAACTTCTATACGTTGTCCTGTAGAGTGGAGGTGGAATCATCATCATTATCAAGATGAAGAAGAACCGCGGACTTCTCATACAGTGGTTGAAGCTGTCACAATTTCGTCCACCGATGATTCGGGGAGGTCGGGTAAGTAGCTGCTTATTGGAGGTGGGAGCTGATAAATTGGTGCTCTCGGTGGACTTTCAAGTGGGGAAGGCAGGAAGGGAGCTATGCACTGAAGGCAATAGCATGGATGAATGGGCGCCATTGACAGGGCCATGCATTGAAGGCAATAGCATGGATGCATGGGCGCCATTGACAGGGTCATGGCTGAGAATGTTTCTAACCCAACCAGAAAGGTGGTAATGACCTACACAGCTCAGTTTGCTGTTAGTGGCTTTCACACTTCGCTGACAAGTCGTTGTTCGACCTCCCTTGGCCCGGTGGAATCCTCAGTTAGTACCCGTCTTACTTAGTTGCTTCTATCCGTGAAAACTAAATTGTCCCCGCCAAGTAGGCAGGATGAACACGTGTTAATTTTCAAAGAGTGATTGCGGAAGTCACAGAAGTATTGCTCTGCCCCCGTGATGATGACTACTCTCCGTCACACTATAACAGCACGAGAAAACATGACTAAGGGAGAGAAGCGGGAAGAGGTTATGTGAGCCACATACTAGCCTTGGAACGGAATGAGATAGCACCATCAAAGTTGATTAGGAAGAGGATATTGTGTAAGGTACTGAGCACCCTATTTGTGGAATCCAAGCATCACTGTGAGATGCATCGGCTCGGTCACGTGCTACGTATGTTCGGTTGTATTCCACCAAGAAGTGCGCTGATTCCCAATTTAAATCTATCGGTCGAAAACCACGAAGTGAGTAGAGTATAATGCGGCGAAAACTCCAAACACTATGGATGCTGTCCACCCTCTGTGACGGGGATCATATGAACTTTCTTGTGCATGGCTGGAGACCACAATATATGAAAGCTGATCAGCTTCAATTAAATTTGTGCTAACAATTTCTAGCCGGACTGTCTAGGTGAGAGATTGAAGTCACACATAACTCGGGTGTTTGTGGCAGGCTAAAAGTAGGCTTCTTGTGGGGCTTAATTTGGATATACTGACATGTTTCCATGGTGGTGGTCGTTAGGGTGCAGAAATCCAAGTTCGAATTGACTGGCCATTGCTGTGAGGGAGAAGTGGTTCGTGTAGAGATATCTCTAATGAAGCATATTTACAAAGTGAAAAATGAAAAAAATACACCGAAACGGCTACCGTCACGGATTAGTCTCGTGGATAAGCCACACATGAAACACCGGTTCTTCAGTGTGATACAGAAAATTATTGCGCCACAGATGGGCTGTGGTTGAAAGAGTGAGTCATTGGTGTGCGTGTGCGTGTGTGTACGTGTAGACACACGCGCGAAATTGCGGGTTTCTGTGACATTGATCGCACGGTCATTCCGGCGACCACAAGTGTCGAGATTATCATTCTAATAATGTCACTGTCGTGGATGCGTATCGCGGCTGAAGAGGTAAACAAACTAACCAGGTGAAGCGTCACCGTATGCAACTAAACAAAGCCCCTCGAACGTACCAACAGTGCTGTTGCAAAGTCACTCACAACTAGTCACTTTGGTTACAGAACACGGACACTAAACACAGCAGTGTGTGAAGAACAAGGAAACGTGGGAAACGAAGAGACTCGAATAGAGCGTTGTGATATAAGCTTTGGAACTGTGGAGTTACGGTGTATAGTGGTCCTGGCTGGGGCTTCGAGACTACACAGTACGCAGCGTACGCGTGCATACCACTGACAAACAGTTTACCTATTCGGCTTTTCAGCATAGACCAAAGTAGGTTGTAAATCCCCGATTGTGCTCAACACTACCAACAATCTTTGCATAACTGTGACACCCTACGTTCTACGGATTGTGACAGAGAAGCAAAACTGAGTGTTGCATTCCCCTGATATTTGTCTAGCGCTGTTGCACACAAGCTACTTAGCTAACACTTGTGAAGAAAGCAAATTGAAGGTTTACATCTCGCAACCGGCGAGAAGGCCATGAACAGCAATTGAACGGACCTAGTGAGAGTCATTTGGATATGCAAGTTCAACTGCTGTATCTTAATAGGATACGGAACATCATTTCGAATGACGCCTTAGGATTAATCACATGGCCCCTCCGTGAGTGAGTGGCTGCCCATAGAATACCGCAGTTTCGGACGCTTAGCACATTCCCTTAATAGTGCGCTAGTGACTGGGGCAACGAAACACGACGGGTAGAACCGTCCAGTCACGAAGCCTCAGGTGGCGTCTTGTCACTTTGAAATCAACGGTTTGAGTTCGTAAAGCTGGGAGAGAGACCCCAGAGTATATTTCGCTAAGGCTGTGTCCTTAACTAAAACAGAATAGATCTGACTGCCTAAGTTTGTCACACCACTTATGTGATCCGATCTCGTCAGTGCTAGTGGATCGCTCCACGTCACATCTAACACAAGAGTTAGAACACGAAAACCCGGTTCTTGAATGAACATACTGTGGTAAGACTGCTATGGGATGGTCCGGGGCCTAACCGTTGCAAACCGGGTCCCGAGGCCTCAGAGGATAAGTCGTCTTCGGAATCATCTGCGAATTCGAGTAGAGGGACAAAGGGGAGGTGAAAAAAATGAAACCATTATTACCATATCGGGAAACCGGGAGATGGCAAATAAACGGAAAACTGCACCTCACACGCTCAATCTTTCATACAGGAGAGCAATAAGGGTAACCACATAAGCACAATAATCAGACGATCGAGAAGCACCCTACAAACTTCGACAAATGCACTCATTTGCATACCACTTTGTTTTTCACGAGGCACTCAAGTGAATGATATACTTCGACTGAACGTGCAGCACAACGGCCACCTCATGTTTCAGTCGAGATAGAGCAGTATAGCCACCTCATGTTTCAGTCGGTACGATAGTCGAGATAGAGCAGTATGTTTCCATAAAGGAAACTATTCACAAGGTTGCTGCAGAGTTAGCGTTTTCAGCAACCTTGTGAGGTCTGCAGACTGTTTGCAGGCTCGAAATTTGTAGTAGGTATTTGGCTCCCTGATGGTTCTTAATGAAATGTTTGAAAGCAAACCGCCCGAGACGATAGATCAATTGACGGCTATTATCACTATCACTATCCTATCACTATTCTGTTCAACTGTAAATCTGGTTCCCCCGGTCAACCTTTGTTCTTCTTACAAATAAAGTGGCATGGTTGATACCGTTGTCAAAGACGACTTCCAAGCATGGTGCAACCAGAGTGTAATCGACAAGAGAACAACGTACGAGGACCGGGCGTCATAAAATAACCCCTCTGTAAAATTCCTAGTCAACGGAAGGAGTTTTTAATCATACCATAATCTCACCTCAGAGGTACTGTACCTAAGACGACTGATTGCGAACGTTGCAGCGAAAATTCGATAAACAAAAGTGGAAAAGTGGCTGTCACATCGGCGTACTGTCGACTAGAAATCTGATCTGATTCAAACGATGTTTCCTGCACTTGATTGGGGGCGTTACATGGTACGAATATCAGTAAATGCCAACCTGATGTACAGATACTTCACTACGCGTTCAGAGACACGAATACCATGGGAGATATGCGGGGGCATCACTGCACGCACTCAACTTTATCTCCTGTACTTCATGCACGGGAATTTCTGGTGGTAGGTGGCTTAAATTCTCATCCGAATGTATACCACCGTCCAACCTAAACTCATGTGGATTACCCATCCGAGTGCTGAGCGGGGTGGATGGTTTTCAAGCAGCGATAGACAAACGCCATGAACTGAAGAGTGGACCGATAGAAAATTGAATTTCGTGATCCGACATAATCATGGGTTTCTCGCGACTGGTTGTATCAGCACATACAAGCCTTGGATGGCGACCAGTTACATATAAGAAACCCTAAGCTAACCGTAGCCAGCACGCACAGTCAGTCATTTTACGACCTGGCAGAAATGTTACAGCTTGCTAACTTGTGAAACACGTAAATGCCTTGAGAAACGGTTGATTCAGCAAGGATATGTCCAAAACTGCTGAAAACGTGGGAATTTCTAAAAGCATCGAACATTGGGTTTCGATTTCTCTCACATATGCAGAATAATACGAAGCAAGTTAAGGGTTTGAAATGCCGAAGGTGGAGTATATTCTTCTAACTCGATGACACGATGGTCATTTCGTGAGCTGCGGTGCTAAGGATAAATAGTTTGCAAATGGGTATATGTCACTCACTACTCGTTTCTTCATTCGCCAAGCATTAATGTGCATGGACAGTGTGCCCCTCCACAAGTTTACTTCACAGGATTATCGTTATCCCTCGATCTACAAGGCTGACTGGGGGAAACAGTTGTTTGTAAATAGCATTGGTTTATCCACACAAGTGATAGCGTAGCTAAGACTTGGATGGAGAAATAAGGGTTAGTTATACAGGATTGTGAATAGAAGCATGGTAAATTAATCTCCAACTGGCACCTGTTTTCGGATTCGCCTGAGACATCGAACCACGCAGATGGATATCTGCACAGGATGAATCGCCACATGTCCTGAGCCACCAAGGAGCATACAGTCCCCAAAACATAGGCGTAAGACCTGACCGCGGAATAGGGACGACATCAAAATGCTGCTACCTAGTTTCTAACCCAACCTGATGCTTCGAAGGAACTTGCAAAGCGACGAGACCAGCAAAGGTAAAATCACGTCCCACGACCTGTATGTGCGCCTACCTCGTTTAACTATCGATTCAACACAACAATCAGCTCGTTTAACGAAAATGCAATGTGATGACTCGCAAGCAGCCAAAAGTAATTGGCGCACGGAACAAAAAAGAAAATGCCAGTGAAAATGTCAAGACTAGCCTAGCCTTGGTGTTGTCCGGAAACGTCGCCGCGTGGGTAGTGGGAAAGTAAAACAACGCTGGTTATAGGGAAGAGCTTGTCAAAGGCAATCGTCACTGGGATGCGTCAGGCCATATAGAAAGTTACGTTGGTGGGTTGCGCATGTGGAGCGTAATTAGGAGTTGAGAAATGAATAGGTTATGCAAAAGTGGAAGAGGGAGGGATGACAGTAGACGCAGTAGGAGGACAGCAAACGCCAGTTCTACTGTCAGAATTCACTCTTTTTCCTATCGATTGCCACACGTTTGCGTGGCGCTAGATTTCCTGTGTTAGAAAGCAACGGTAGTGCGTGAGGGAACAATAGTATGTAACTGTGAACTGCCTGATAATAGAACCTATTTAGTGGATAGTATCATGGGAAGGAAGCACGAGAACACAGACAGTGTCAGGTCGCCCAAGAGCCGACGAAGGACGAAGTAGCTAACTAATTAGACATGGTAAACTGAGCTACTTCAAGCTCTTAATGATTGAGTCGGTGATGGGTCTCAACCCCACTCAATTGTGGGAAAGGCAGACACTCAAAACTGATGTTTGGTCATAGTTTTCACTCGGTTCACGGCTGATATAACCGATAAAGGAATACTCAACAAATTTGGAATAAACTCGCATGGACAGTTCACACTCTCATCTTTGTGCTACCTTGAAAATGACCATAAATGCTGCAGCATTCAATCCAAAAATGACTACCAAGTGTTCGGTGACAAGCTTTGGAGTTGAGGTGCTCATCTAGTAAGAGCATGTGAAGCTACCGTGAAACGGAATGATGAATCTCTCTGGTTAAGAAGTAGGAACGGTCGAAACCGCATGTCAGACTGCGAGGTCAGTTCCTGACCTCTTCTAAAATGTAAGCTACATGATAAATCCTATGCAGCTTATAAGCAGTCGCTTCGTGCTAAAGTAAAAAAATCGATTGGCTGTAACACCCTTTCGGTGCCTAGCTGCCGTGCCAACGGAAGGAAACATAAGGACAGAGATACTGCCGGGTTGCTAAAGTGTAAAACGACAGATTAGCAATATACGAACATTTCATTAATTAAGTTGCATAGGTCCATCCGATCACGCACACAAGAGGTGGGAGCCTCATGCTTATGGAAAAACTCTTTTGGGATGCACCTCTCACATTCCCCACAAAAATTGACGAGTGTAGCAAACCAGATGACCAACACGCTCGAACTGAAGCACCTCGGTTAATCTATAAATTTCTAATTCATGTTATCTGCCTTCGAGAATCCAATACCGAGTTCACGTCACCTTCCGTTTATTGTTGCACTCCAGTAAAATGTATAACCGGAATCAATCCTCTTTGATAAGCTAGCCAAGTCTCACTGAGTTATATGCTGCAGCGTTTGAAGGCATTGCCCTTTAGCAACAGGGGCAGTTGCTCCTTCAGGCCTCTCCCTCATCCATATCCCTGACCGTTCTCAGGTTCGTGGCCATTGGAGACGCGTCTGCCTTTTTCTCTTGACAGTCCGAGCCATTTGTGGGAAAACGGAGACCTTCGAACATTCAGTCTGAAAACAGAGGCTTACTTGGGGCAACACACCCCGGACTTT
>NW_008751721.1:487246-514278 GCF_000715545.1 Opisthorchis viverrini | reverse complement strand
TAGGAGGACAGCAAACGCCAGTTCTACTGTCAGAATTCACTCTTTTTCCTATCGATTGCCACACGTTTGCGTGGCGCTAGATTTCCTGTGTTAGAAAGCAACGGTAGTGCGTGAGGGAGCAATAGTATGTAACTGTGAACTGCCTGATAATAAAACCTATTTAGTGGATAGTATCATGGGAAGGAAGCACGAGAACACAGACAGTGTCAGGTCGCCCAAGAGCCGGCGAAGGACGAAGTAGCTAACTAATTAGACATGGTAAACTGAGCTACTTCAAGCTCTTAATGATTGAGTCGGTGATGGGTCTCAACCCCACTCAATTGTGGGAAAGGCAGACACTCAAAACTGATGTTTGGTCATAGTTTTCACTCGGTTCACGGCTGATATAACCGATAAAGGAATACTCAACAAATTTGGAATAAACTCGCATGGACAGTTCACACTCTCATCTTTGTGCTACCTTGAAAATGACCATAAATGCTGCAGCATTCAATCCAAAAATGACTACCAAGTGTTCGGTGACAAGCTTTGGAGTTGAGGTGCTCATCTAGTAAGAGCATGTGAAGCTACCGTGAAACGGAATGATGAATCTCTCTGGTTAAGAAGTAGGAACGGTCGAAACCGCATGTCAGACTGCGAGGTCAGTTCCTGACCTCTTCTAAATTGTAAGCTACATGATAAATCCTATACAGCTTGCAAGCAGTCGCTTCGTGCCAAAGTAGAAAAAATCGTTTGGCTGTAACACCCTTTCGGTGCCTAGTTGCCGTGCCAACGGAAGGAAACATAAGGACAGAGATACTGCCGGGTTGCTAAAGTGTAAAACGACAGATTAGCAATATACGAACATTTCATTAATTAAGTTGCATAGGTCCATCCGATCACGCACACAAGAGGTGGGAGCCTCATGCTTATGGAAAAACTCTTTTGGGATGCACCTCTCACATTCCCCACAAAAATTGACGAGTGTAGCAAACCAGATGAACCAGATGACCAACACTCTCGAACTGAAGCACCTCGGTTAATCTATAAATTTCTAATTCATGTTATCTGCCTTCGAGAATCCAATACCGAGTTCACGTCACCTTCCGTTTATTGTTGCACTCCAGTAAAATGTATAACCGGAATCAATCCTCTTTGATAAGCTAGCCAAGTCTCACTGAGTTATATGCTGCAGCGTTTGAAGGCATTGCCCTTTAGCAACAGGGGCAGTTGCTCCTTCAGGCCTCTCCCTCATCCATATCCCTGACCGTTCTCAGGTTCGTGGCCATTGGAGACGCGTCTGCCTTTTTCTCTTGACAGTCCGAGCCATTTGTGGGAAAACGGAGACCTTCGAACATTCAGTCTGAAAACAGAGGCTTACTTGGGGCAACACACCCCGGACTTTGACTCAAAGTTATGACCCACATGGCAGTGACGGCTGACCTAGACCAAGGGCGCAAGTAATAAGGCTTGGAAGCCTGACTCCTAATGCCACTGCGCATAGCAGGTGCTTTCTGAGCGGCATTGGACTCTTGATTTTATAGATCTTTCGACACTACTGGATAATGCGCAGGCTGTCACCATCAACCGTTTGGGGATCGGAGTGTGCGTCTTTTAGGGTCTGTATTTTAACCCATTCTTCTTCGGGGAAAGGTAGCGTAGCTGCTTGTACAAATATGAAGGTATGGCCGGAGGAAGGAAACACCTCGATAGACTCATATTAACGTCGCGCTAAACACTACCCAAGAAAAGCCTTGTAGTACGATTCCTCTCTAGTGTGGTCCTCGAACACCTCGATAGACTCATATTAACGTCGCGCTAAACACTACCCAAGAAAAGCCTTGTAGTACGATTCCTCTCTAGTAAGTGTGGTCCTCGGGGTTACCGTCACATTGAAGTCCAACTACAGCAAGATAGTACCCCAACCTATACAAACTTAATGATCCAACACAGTCGAGCCGTCGGCTGTAGTTATTGATAGAATATTTGAATGGATGAGGAGTCTACTCATCCGTTGCTGTGGTTGCATAATCATCGCCATCAAGGACTACCGCACAAAAGTCGACGAATATAACCAGAAAATATAACAGAAAAGTGTCCGAACAATGCCGCAGGGGATTAGGCGCGTCTAAATTAGGCAGACGAAATTCCGTTCCTCTCGAATCTTGTGTCCCGAATGGTGACTGATAATCCTAATCGTCGATCAGCCCAGCTGCTTGCACTCCAGTGACAGTTGGATTATGGTTCGGCCGGGCTACGTTTTATATGTTATATCCTCCTCTCTGCGGATGACATCAAAACCGCACAAAAGTCGACGAATATAACCAGAAAATATAACAGAAAAGTTGTCCGAACATGCCGCAGGGGATTAGGCGCGTCTAAATTAGGCAGATGAAATTCCGTTCCTCTCGAATCTTGTGTGTCCCGACTGGTGACTGATAATCCTAATCGTCGATCAGCCCAGCTGCTTGCACTCCAGTGACAGTTGGATTATGGTTCGGCCGGGCTACGTTTTATATGTTATATCCTCCTCTCTGCGGATGACATCAAAATCTGACGTCCCCTGATTAAAATATGGTTTGGTAGAAGCTGTTTGTCTCCACCTGCTAGGCAGAGTACCGTCAGTCTACCATTTTTGCTCGCTCACTGCACTCTAGTTTAGAACCAGAGGGCTACCTAATCCGTTGACACATTGTGAGGAAAACAACTGGACAATCAGGATGGGACAATAATAACAAGAAAAGAATCAATACACTCACTCTGATCATCGTGGTAAGTGGCCGCACCTGATGAACGCCCATTTTCTCGGCGCTTGTTAGGTAGTAGAGCTTCGGGGCGCTGTCGGTGGTTTCTGGACAATGCTTCTTTTACAGCCTCCTCTCGAATGTCTGTTGGATCGGAAAGTAGTGGGGGGGGGAGGAGAGAGAACTGCATTGAGGACGATGAGTAGATAGAGTTGGTGGTAAAAACGAACACTTGGCATCACGATAGCTGATGTTCGCGTGAAGCAAGGGAGGAAACATGCTACATGCTCGGACAGAATCGGCCGGAACAAGCAGGCTAAACGCCTGTCTGCAGTGTGCTCTTCATGTGGGGCATTGAAGAAATCAGCATGAGTACAGCTCGATTTTGAAATAAATTTGCAGATTGATGCGATCATGCAGAAATGGACTAGAGGTATTATCCGCCAGTCTAGTGAGACAGAATAAACAGAGCAGAGAAGACCATCGCTCTGGTTCAGTCAGAAAAAATACATGGGCATGGATTTAAAGGTTCCGTTTACCATTGCTAAGTGGTCGATCACAGCCTTCTGGAAGAAAATGAGGAAAAAATCTACAGGATGGACTCGACGTGAGAATCATCAAATGATGAAACCAGAGTGCTGGTAAAAGAAACACATATCTCACCGGTTGTGCTGCTGCGTGCTGTCATTTGGTTGACAAAGACGGTCAATTGTCATGAGCTCTGTGTTGATTCCTCGGTACACTCTAATGAACTGAAAACCCTGTCTTACTACTAACTAATTTGTAATCACTGTAACAAGATTTTATCGGTTTACCCCGTCGAAATTCGCAAATATGTCCCAGGATGCAAACAACTAAAATGCTCGAGGTGGCAGGCGTCCCACCTATTTATTCCACATCTCAAGGCTAGAATGGTTTCTCTATTCAGACTAATGATTTATTGTCCATTCTCCGAAGCATGATTCAATACAACACTTGCGTGGTTGAATAGCTGCTGTGATGCTGATTCAATGGCTATTCCCCTCGTTGCTCCTTCCGACTTGATTGTGTGATGGAATAAAAGATACTCCTGCTTTTGTCCACTCAGACCATCTGTTAAAGTTCGATTTCCATATTCTTGCAAGGTCATTAAACGTTCGGGCTATTCTCCAAACTCGGACGCTTCTCCAAACTTCCGTGGAATTTCATCTGTACACCGACCCGAGTTTTGTCCACATTTCTACGTCCAGTATAACCAAAAATATGTTTGTCCAGGCAGTAAGACCAAACTCCGACCTTTTTCCCGTTGATTCTGCGTGAGCTCATTGAACGGGGTCCAACTTGACCATACTCTCACTCTAAACTGAGAGCAGATGCTGGAACCCCCAACGGCTCCGCTGTTCGTGCCTTACCAATCACATGGCCTGTATCCTACACTCAGGCTCACCTATCGAGGCTGTGTTATCCCAGATGGCGTCAGCTTGTTGGACGCCACTACGATAGCTACTTTGCCCTTAACGGTATCCAACTTGTTCGCGCAGGGCGTTTCCGACTTGGGTAACTAATTTATACGTTTAATTTTCAAATCAGCAGATATGTGCACCTTAAATGACATCGAAAGAAGAGGCAGAATGCCCATGAATATGAAGGTGTAGTGTCGCCAGCGCACTCAGTGTCCCACTAAGACAGGAAGCGGGGACTTTAAAACCTTCTCTTGTGTCCGAACTTAACAGCCTGATTTTATTGAAACCTGTATTAACTTTTATTGTGGGAGGAACCTCGGAATAACACACCGCCAAGGCTTGAATTCCATAAGCGCAAATTTTCTACAGCCCTACTGAAAATCGCGGACAAAATATCACTACCTGGCATTTCTTCCCTTTACCTGGGTTCCTTTTTAGGACCTCTACCAGTTGACTTACAAAATAAATCGCAAGAAACTGGCTTCCCTTGTGCACCATATTGCTTCGTTTATAAACAATGCAATTTTACAGTTGTATGTGTGCTACTTCAGGATTTCCTGATTACCTGATTATTTCCAGACACCTCACCCGGCTCTGTTTTGTTTCAAGTTTCTTATATCACGGTCCTTGTCGGTGTTGAAGTGCGCCAAACCCATACATCGAAAATAATGTGAAGTCCATCTGAATATGAGCAGCACCTCATTGAAGACCTACGGCGACCGTGCCACGCCAGATAACGTGCATTCGGTACGTTGTGCATGGAGTAGCCAAAGCAAGTCAAACGTCAGCGCCGTTCCAATCGAGATCCATCACGGTCCTTGTCGGTGTTGAAGTGCAAAAAAACATGTGAAGAAACGCCAAACCCATGCATCGAAAAAATGTGAAGTCCATCTGGAGGAGAGCCGCACCTCATTGATGGTCTACTGCGACCTTGCCACGCCAGATAACGTGCATTTGATACGTTGTGCATGGAGTAGCCAAAGCAAGTCAAACGTCAGCGCCGTTCCAATCGAGATCATCCTGGGCCCTGTTGTTGTACAACACTCTTCCATCTGAGGTTATATTCTGGCAAGAAACTAGATCCAGGTAGCTGTATGCAGTATCAATCAGCAGCAGTAGCCTAAAGCATTCATTAACGGAACCGTTGTATTCCATAAACCTGCGCGGCCAACTACACCGAACTACTTCCTTACTTTCAACATGTGACTATCCCGTCCCATCAGTTTTCCCAGTTATCCATACTAGGTCGTGGGGTGCCACGACTTCGCCACTAATCGTTTCAGTTAAACGTCCTAAATGGGCTATGCGATTCAGTGGGATGGTGAAATCTGACAGAAGCATATGATAGCGTCATGTCTCAGTGGTAAAGAACAGTTTGCCGAGTCATTATCACCATTGTCGACAGCATAACACCAGTGTTCGAACACCGATGCTTCGCTACAGAGCAAATTCAGCCTGATAGGCAAACCATTCGTGTAATATCCTGTTCATTTTCATAAAGTTTAGGTAGCAGTGTTTTTGGCTAGTAGTGCGCTGGTCGGATCGGAATAGACATCATCACTGGAATCTATAGAAGTTGGCTACAACACGGAGACCGCAATTTCCATAACACCAGCCTCTCCGTCATTTCCTTACAAAGGGTCGTGTGATTGGCCGCATCAACAGCCCCAACATGGACGGAAAACTTCGTATGGATCAGCTAATCGGGAACCAGTCGCTTGTTTAGTATGAAAATCCAATCGGGATGAAACCCCGTAAATTGTTAATTATCAGAACTGTCAACTGGACACGGGATTTCACCAATTACAGATAACCAGGCTTCCTGACTGAGACGACAGCTGATTAGTAGCAGCTGATTAGTAGCAGACTCGACCACTCTAGCACATAAGTGTGACCCCAACAGCCACTTGCAACCTCAGAACAAATTTTCGTAGGCCAAATTCACAGCTGTATGGACTCATGTGCCACGAACTCCGCTTGCAAGCAATCCATCACAAGGTTATAACGAGTTGCATAGTGCTGCTCTATGTGAAACACAAACTATATCTCAACGGCAAAACAGTTGGCAGCTACATGGCAACTGCAAGTGGCTCAGTCGACCACACTAGGAAAAGAACGTTGTCGACTCACGTGATCCACTGCCAATGGCATACTCAAACAGAGGTAGTATAAGATGTCGAAATAACTGAACAGGAATACGGATATCAACTACACAGTTGGGGCGTACCACAGGACTGCCACTTCTGTAGAATCACTGTCCAGTAAACAATGAACGTCATTAGATTCGGTTATAAACTAATATCTTGTACCAATTACCCAAGCAAGTCACGTAGTAAACCTTTTGGACTAAACTTGATCAACGTCAAGTGAGACTGCTCGGAATCAACCGAAATGAACAGGAGAAACAGTAAGGGTATTTGAAATGGATGGTGAGCATACCAGATCGATATCGACCATCTTCTCGTATGTAGCGACGATTCTGTGGCCGGTGGAGAGGAGATCCATTTTCGCAGTCATTCGAGTTATCATCCGGGCCACTGATAGAACCGTCCTCTCCGGATGAAGCAGGAGACCGCAGCTGAAGTCGACGGCGGTCAAGCGCACTTCCAGTCAACCCTGGCAATTGGACAGCGCCACAGGGAATGTGGAGTCCGGATGAGGATTGTGTAACGTTGGGGGTGGAAGTGAGCGGCGGACTGGGGTTCACTGAAAGAAAAAGTAACAATACAGTAAAACAGCGTCGGTCTGACTCTAAGGCTGAGTGGTGGTGAAAAAAATACAATTTCCAAGAGACTCACTGATCACGCTCAAAAGACGATCCTAGAGGAGAATGAATGGTACAAAAAAACAGGCTATCTTAAGCGTTAAATACCTAAATGTGAGGTTTATTCTAGATTCTCTGGAAAAGGACGACTTCGTTCAAGGTTAATTTGACTAAACCGTCAATGGTTGGCTTGCGAAGAGGTGGTGAGGCAAACTGGAAAATTTAGTTTCTCACGTAAGCGCTACACCACGAACAAGGTGTGGTAAACATTCAATGCGGATTAACTCGCTGCTGACGGATGATTTAGCCGAGCTTCACCTCAATAGTAGAAGAAAGACCTTCAGGTGAATCTCCCCGTCAACATCAAGTTGATTTGCAAATGAATGATTGTCGCAAAACATAGGTCCAGCTTAATATTGAAGTATCAAATTGGGTTGATGAAATTAAAAGAAAGTTGCTCTACCTGATGCACTCCGAAAAGGCGAAGTTGGAAGTGCACTGTCAAGGGTTTTCATTGATCTTGTGAGTACTGCCGTACGCGGGAAGTTGACAAGCTATCACATTTTCGACATGTGGGGACAAAAGTAGCTCGTCGAAGACAGTTAGACAGGTGGAAAAGTATATGTTTTAAGAGAGCACAACGGTTATTGGCATAGTGGGGCGAGGCGCAAACCAGTCGCGATATATTCCAACAAACAATGCACGGAGCGGTGACGGACTACTGGACACGACCGAGGCTGTCTAGTTGGTACAGCCGAATCAAGCAACATTTGGGCAACCAGTTGGTTTGCTGCCATTCACCACACTCTAAAATTATCAGTGCGACGGTTCGTTATACATACAGGCACGGATGATCAAGCTAAAACAGTCAACCTGTGTCAACGACGAACAGCGGCTAAGATTCATATAGACGCATCGCCGGCAGGACGCTGTCATGTAGACCTCGGAGATATCCAAGTTGGAGGAAGGAGAAACGGGCTTCAGCGATTCTAGCAACTACCCAGATAAGTAATTTTTGTACAACCATGTGATTCTATTGGAATGACCAGCATTGTCGGTGTATTCACTCGATCTTACATAAAGACTTTGCGTGCAAGTTCGCATGATAACACTGATGAGCTTATTTAGTATATTTTGCATCGAGATGGAATCTGAACGGTATAGGATGACATATCAGAGGACGAAAGTTGCTAGTAAAGGTTTAATGGATAACTGACGTTCTGCTGGTTGATGTGGGCAAACGTTTCGCCACCAATCGAGACCATATCAACAGTGCACAATAGATTAGCGTTGCTTTGTTGTTTAGCGCTGTCGTGGTTTTCACTGCGACGCAACACAATCTACTACGCATTGATGACGTCACTTCAACTGGTGACGAAACGTTTGCAGGCAAACTGCCAAGCATAGCGAAAAGAACACCAGTCACCGTAGAGGGATATCGCCAGTATACTCCAAATCTTCCCTGAAGGGTTTGTGAGCATGGCCAGAAGCCTAGTTTCTGCCCAAAAGTTTGTTTTCAGTTTTGACTTCATCGTTCGTTAAAATAGAACACTTCATTTTCCATTGCGAAGAAAGAATTACGTTGATGGTTATGTTGGGCACCCGAGATCGGATAAACCGTCATTCGAAATATTCCGCCATATGGAATAATATGATGAAACTTGGAGTTTTGGAGCCATATTTCGAGTCAACATAGGTGACTGTATGCTTGTTTCAGTAGAATTTGCCCTTGAATTATTAAAGGATGTCACCGTTTTTCATATCTCAAAACGTTTTAGTGACCACTTCCCTGTCAACCTTGAAACTGCAAGCCAAGCGTCCTTTTGAAGGATCGTGATGAACCATACTTTCGGTAAAGCGGATCCCACCTCCTTGCCTGTATTACAGAAGCGGATCACTGTTAAACCAAACTTCAATTGAATTGCGACTTCATTCAGTCGACCGGTTTGTTTGGCGTTCGTCAGTCGTTTATAAATCTGTTAAGGATAGACTTTCCTGACGGTTGTATCCGCATGCAACGAACGTCTTGTCGATGAATGTCCACTAGGAATCGACCCCTAACACAGCACGAAACGAGGAACGACCGGAGTCCATAAATGTTCCAAAATGGGTGACAGTCTTGAACACAAACTGTCTGCAACTTACTGCTAGGTGGTCGACCTGAGTGAATAACTAATTACGATTGGGACGTAACACGAATCGCACATTTGTAAAGAAAACTGATGCGCTCAAAACACGATGTATCTGTACGGTTCCGGAAGCATCGACACCAGCTCTAATCACCAGCACTCTGCCATCTGAAGAGGACTGGAACGTTCTTCTCCGTGTCATTGGCAAAATCGCTGCTTCGATTCATTGGGTCATATGCAAAGATATCAATTAGACTTATGGATTTTGATTGACAAACTCAGCTTATCTGACTGCATGGGAACACGAGAAAACAGAGCATCTTCAGTCCTGTCAGAGCAATATCCATGACAATGAAAACAAGAGATACCGCTTTCCGAGCAGCTGACATTGAAACAGTAGACGGAGAGACTTCTATGGCTTGGACCATATCGGGATGCAGTTTCTTGACAGAAACCCTAATGGGTGTTTTGGAGACGCAAGATACGCTTTCAGAGAAGGTTCGTTGAACTACTTGACAAAATAAGAACGTAAAACGAATGTCTAACATTTACTAAACTCATTAGTGTCCTCGGTTAATGTTTGTTTTTGATGGCTTTGAGTACGGCAACGTGAAAACTTTTGGTCAGAGCCACTTCCATCAAAGAATGTGGAGCTCCTTCCGAAGAAAATTTACCAAAAAAAACTTGTCACAATCGGTCAAAACTAGTCACTATAGGGTGTATTCAATCCGATGGGCACGCAGTGCAGGAGTTTCACAGTGCAACCTGATGAACCATATCACAATTGTATGCCGGTTCACGATTGAATTTCGGAGACCAATGACCTACTCCATGACATACAAACCCAAAACTACCTGATGTGGACGATGATCCCAGTTCGATAACTTGATATGCACCAAGTTCATTCGTGACTCAGTCAGTTAGCTGTTCAGTCAACCCACAATAAAAAGATAACCATTTGAAAGATTTACGAGGTAATTCTTGAGGAAACGATTATCCATACACAGGCACTCACAGAATGTTTTTGCCAAATGAACAAAAACCATTTCTCTTTCCTTACTATTCGGACAAGAGTTCAGATTCACTCGTGCTAGCTCAAGGTCACAGAGTGCACCTTCTATTGGCTGTTATCATTCACCATTCTCAATAACATTCAAACATCTTGTGCATCGTCTACTGTTCAATAACAAAGATAACCAAACAATGTACGACAACCACCTTTTCGAACCATGGGTTCCTCTGAATGAATAATTTGTCTGAAACTTTACTCCCTTTGAGCACGTGTTTCCTAGCCAACCTTGTTTGAAGTTACCAGTCACTTCTGTAGTTGAGAGGATTCAGCTGTTCTAGGAATGTCTTCATACAACAACACGAAATAGGCTTTGCGATGAATGTAACTAAAGTGCACGCGTAGCTAAGTCATTGCAGCTGACAGAAAGAACACATAAAAGGGAGGCTAGCCATCCGATAACATATGCTCAACAAAATCGTCAGGTCCAAAATAGGCTGTTCCTAAAATCAAGGCTGAATATAAGGGCGTAAATCGGGATTCCACATTATGCTCCCATGTAACTTATGGTACGCAGCATTCAAATATCCGTTTCTGTTACTGATAACAAGCTCTACAGAACTCCAGTCCGGTATCAGGTTAGGCCATGTAATTCATAAACCTGGCTGCTTCACAGGGCCCTGTTAACTATGACACGCACCATATGGAAACAACTGGATCCAGTACTAACTGGATAGAGAAGTACAAGGGGTCAAAATAGTGAACCTAGTCAAGCTGAAAAGCTTCTGCCCCCTGTAGTTTGACAACGAAAAAAGGTATTGATGGCTTCAAGCCGAGCTAGATGAAGCGAGCCAGTTCCTTCATAAAACCCATAGTCCGTACAGACAAGAGGGAGAGGGGGATTCTAAGAACGACAGGAAGGAAGAGACATTATTTTAGCCCAATAAACTTCGAGAGGCTCACATGTCCAAACACTCGGTCGAAAAATCTGGACTGAAAAGTGATAACGAATCCATCAACGACTACCGACCAACGTCTGATTGAGGTCTTTATACAAGGATTCACACTTGGAAAGGTCAAAATGAGAAAAGCGTGAACTAACCTGTACTCTCGATATACGGTGCGAGCAGCTTGGCCTTCTTTTTCTGATAGCCTTTCTCCGTAATATCACCTGGAAGTCAAAGAAAATACACATGATTATCTGTGAGGAGAGTGGAATTATCATATTATAAAATGAAGCCAGTTATTTCAAGCTGGAGGGTATATCTGAGGATGCCACAGTGGATTTTGATGAGAACTATACAAACAAATCTACCAGGGCACACAAATTGTGGAGTAAGACAACTGTTCGGCTATGCCCCCATACTAATGCATTTCTGTCGTGCACAAAGGCTGATATACTGGCAGATTGCCTGAGCCTAAACATGGGCGACCTGGATGGAATTTAACCAAGAAGCTTTCGGTTAGTATCTTCACGCCGTAACAGCTGAGTTAAGCGATCCTCCAGTACACTAGTGTTCGCATTTTGCAGCCCCCGCAGACCTGTTATCTGGGACAGACATTTTTTTAAATTTCCCCCGTACTTCGCTGTGTCCGCAAAACCTAGCTACAGTTCATGAGCGTCATTGGAGTCAGTGTCAACCTCACTAGCAAAATGGAGGAAAACTCACAGCACCACGTCATTGCAACATGCATGAGAATCTTAAGACGTACACTTCCAAGAAAAAAAAAGCAAGTCTCTGGATCACTTCCCCAGAGATCTAAAGATTGTAAACATTCTGCCTTTCTGTATGGCAAACGCTAATGCGGTTAATTTCATCATCGTGTAATACTTCTCAGCAGATGAACTATAGTTTTCCATCGGTTGTTGATAGCTACGCGATACGATTGGGTCTACAGTGGACTTGCAGTTGGTGGTGTCCAGGTTACGCGAGATTAAAGCTTAAACTGAAAGTTGGTACAGAAACAGTTAATGATCAGCACACAACTGGGGGGATTCGCTCTCTCTTGTCTGTGTTTGGGATATCGATATCCTCAAAATCTATGTATCTTTATGTGTGCTAACGAATTTCTGTTCCATAGATCCCCTGTCATCCGGAGCATTAAGTTGTGTCCAAGGTTTCGTCTTATTATTCGGCTGCGCTAGGAGATGGGATGGGGAACATAGCTGGGGATAGGATACTGTCACAGTTCGCGCATATTATCGCTTGTTTTCTGCGTTATCGAATCGTAACATATCTGGCGACGCAAGATAGAGGCAGATCAACTCAAAGTAATGTTTGACCAACAACTGCAAATCATGAAAGTGCTTACGGAGAGACTATCAACGAAATCTTTGGATTCTCGGCTACGTCGAGCGTCCCAAAGTCGGTTGAGGGAATCGCTGGCAGTTTCAACGAATTTGCTATGAAACTTCGGCTGGTATAACGTTCGATGCATGGTTTCTTCGCAATGAGGACCTGCTCAGGGTCGACCTGTAAATTCAGGATGATAGTTGGAAGGTTTTCCCGCTCCGCAAACTTGGACCCACAGAGCATGATAAATACGCCAACTATATCCTTCAAAAAACCCAAGTGATTTCAATTTTGACGAATTGGTACACACGCTTTTGCGATTATTCCGCGAGGAAACGTCAATTTTTAATATTCCGTTATCGATGCCTGAAGCTAGTGAAAAGTGATGCAGACAACTTTCTCACTTATTCGGTCATCGTGAACCGGGAATGCGAACGGTTCAAACTCGGATGGTTAACGGAAGATCAGTTCAAGTCGCTGATTTTCACATGCATACATTCATGCAATCCCCGAAGGATGCAAAAATCCGTACTCGACTACTCAGCCGCATCCAGCAGGGACCATCAATGACGCTACAGGCCATCACCTTTAAACGTCAACCATTGCATAACCTGAAGCATGATACCACGATGGTCCAACTTAGGGATCATGGCGGTTCTGAAGTTCATGCAATCCATTAGTCTACACAACAGCTTGACCCTATCGATTCCGGTCCGAAGCAAAATAAAGGCCCAAAGAAGACACCACTTTCACAATGTTGCCACTGTGGAGCTTGGCACTTCGTCAGGTTATGTCCCCACGAGCAGCATCGGTGTCTTCAATGTAAGTCCGTAGGACACAAAGATGGGTATTGTCAGTCACGGTTGTATACTGCCTGTGGAGTTTCAAAGCCGTCATCACGCGTCCGTCCCAAACGGAAATCGAACAATTTTGGCTCCTTTCTAAGTTTGCTGACTACTTTCCAGATCAACACCCCAGGTCACCGAAAGTATCCCACAGCCATCGTCAACTGTCATCCAGTAAGTCTGCAGTTAGACGATGCGTCGGACAATACTATCGTTTCGGAGAAGCTCTGAAGTACGCTTGGACAACGTCCGATCAGGCATGCCGGCCAAACTGCTACCAGTGCCTGCGGTGGAAAGCTAAAACTTTCCGGTGAGTTTCAATGCTGTCTTTATGAAGAACCACATTCGTGGGGTCGTGTTATGTAACGGCGGCTGAGCTGAACTTATTGCTTCTTGATTGAATCGATCGCTTGTCATTTACAGTACAGTTCAGTCTCCCACGGCGCATCTAGATCATGCATCCGACTTTATCAAGCGATTTCCAGCTGTTTTCCAATCCGGTTTTGGTCAGTGCACTGCGACACAAGCAGTCCTCCACCTCCTGCCAGGAGCTACGCCAGTATTCCGCCCAAAGATACCAGTCCCGTACGCTTCCCTCCCACTGGTAGATGCCGAACTTCAACGGCCGGGACAACAAGGCATTCTGTTCTCTGTATCTTACTCCACCTGGGCAGCGCTGATTGTCGTAGTGAAGAAGCCTAATGATGACATCCGCATATGTGCAAGTTTTTCAACCGGCCTAAATGCAGCTCTCCAGCAGCACCACTATTCAGTGCCAACGATCTATTCACTGTTCTGAACGGTGGAAAGTTCTTCGCGAAAGTCGACTTTGATGAAGCGCATCTTCAAGTTGGAGTCGCACCAGAATCACAACACTCACTGTTGACTATCAACACACCGCGGGCTGTTGTATCAATACACTCGTCTCCTGTTTGGCGTGAAAACCACCATGGAAAATTTCCAGCAGCTGATGGACACCATATTTCTGGTATTCCAGGTGCGGTCATATACCTGGATGACGTGCTGATCGTTGCTGGTTCACCCGAAGAGCTTCTTGATCGGATCAATGCCGTCTTGCTGCGCATTAAGGACAATGGTCTCCGTTTCCGTCCTGAAAAGTGTTAATTGGTCTTGACAACAGTGAAGTATCTTGGTTTCATCTTTGACGCCTCTGGTCGTCATCCTGACCCGGAGAACGTTCGAGCTATACAGTAGATGCCACCTCCTAAGTATGTCACAACATTACGTTCCTTTTGGGGTTAATCATATATTATTAGGCATTCTTACCTTCGCTACACGACATTCGACCCTCACTAAATCAGCTGCTTGGAGAGGACGTTCCCTGATAAAAAAAATACGAGGCATTCTGCAGGCTACAGGCGATACTCAGTTCCGATCCGCTACTGACCCACAAGGACCCAAAGCTACTGATCATCATGGGAGCTGGTACCTCTTCTTGAGGAGTTGGTGCCGTCATTCTGCACGTCTTCCCAGACGGATCGGAGAAGGCCATCATGCACGCATCGAAATCACCAACTCCAGCACAAGAGCGATATGGACAGATGCAGAAAAAAGCATTGGCCTTAGTGTTCGCCGTCCGGCGCTTTCCACAAATTGTTGTACGGTCACCGTTTCACCCTACTTACCGGTCATAAACCCTTAAGGTCTATTTTCGGTTATGTTTTCTTCCCGCACACTCTACCGACCGCCTTCAAAGGTGGGCACTTATTATGCTGGGCTACGACTTTGATATTCAGTATCGTCGAACCACCGACTTTGATCCGGCCGATGCATCATATTGTCTGATCAGCAATCAGCCAACTCAGGAAGACACCGTTATTACGTGGGCTGCTTTCGAGGACGCGTCCGGTCCCCAGTTCATCCAGTTTGTTCGCGTGTTACCCGTGACAATACAGAGGTTCAACAAGCTACCGTGGTTGATCGGACGCTTCACAAGGCGATCCAGTTCGTGAATACTCGATGGTCTCCGAACCTCGAAGAGAATTGCCTTCGACAACTGCTTCGTCGCCGAGATGCATTGTCGGTCGTAAACAATTGCTTAATGTTTGAAGATCACGTCGTGATTCCTCAATCTTTACGCCATCAAGTCCCCCGTCATTTCCGTTCCGGGCATTCAGGAATAGACTGTACGCAGTTAATAGCTCACAGCTACGCCTACTGGCTGCGCATGGACCAGCACACCACTGATTTTGTGAAACGCTACTCGCGATGCCAACAAGCTGCCAAGAACCCACCACATCAACCAACGATTCCCTGGCCTCGACCTGAGAAGTCATGGTCCTGGGTCCACATTGATTACAAAGGAGCGATATCTGATTGATTGACGCTTTTTCCAAGTGGCCAGAAATCATTCCAGTATCGTCTCCAACAAAATCTAGTACCCTGCGTGTTACCCAACATGGCTTACAAGAGCCCATCTCCTCAGACAACGGTTCGCAGTTCACCTCCGCTGAGTTCCACGAGTTGAGCACTCGACATGCTATAACCCATGTTCACTTACCACCTATCACTCGCAATCGAATGATCAAGCAGAAAGGTTCGTCGACGTATTCAAGAGGCCGTTGCTTAAAGCTCGAAGGCAGGAAACACCCGCTGAAGCTCTGTCAGTCTGTCAGTCTGTGTACCGAACGATCCCGAATGATGTTTTAGCGAACCACCAGCCATCTTCAGGGGTACTCATGGGCCGTAAGCTGGGAATTGTGCATTCTTCCACGTTGTCAACACAGTGATTACGAAACTAACTCGATTGCTATCGGTGAATGGCAAAAAACATGGGGTCTCCCGTGCAACGCACCGAAATGTCTACATCTGAACTAACATACCAATGGAGGTGAACTTTTGGTCCATAGACAAAGCTGAAACTCATGAATGATGGAAGTCCTAAGCAGGCTATCCAAAACGTCGCCACATGCTAGAAAACCTGCGGGGCCATCCTTTCACTGTCTTGCGAATTAGGCCTTTGAATCAAAGGATCAAGGTAAGCTACCTCAACTAACTCCCCCCCCCATCGGTTTGAGCAACCGGGGAGTATCATTCACCCTTGTAGCTATTCGTTCGCCGGTCATCTTCCAGACCCATCCCTAACTATAGAGGGACGCAATGAGATCAACACATCTATAAGTCTTCTAGCCATTGTTTTGTACTTGAATTATAGCACAAAAGATAAACCAAAATAATCTCTAACCAGACTTAAGAGGACTTAGTCATGTTGCAGCTTTCAACGTTCGAACACTCAAGAACGTCAAACAAACACCATCAGGCATAGGTCTGGTGGCCTTGGTATCCAAGTTACTGGAATTATTTTGCGTAGATTGACAAGTTCTTGGAAGGGACAAACTCGTGGGAATCAAATTTGGTTTCACCCCGGCCGACGATACATCTTCACACTTAGTAACAAGGATAATCGTTCAGCTGTAATAGCTTTACGGGGCCTAGCTGCCATCCGAAGAAAACATGTGGGCTAAGTCGTTCAGCTGTAACAGCTTTACGGGGCCTAGTTGCCATCCGAAGAAAACATGTGGGCTAAGATGTGACCAGGTCATCAGACACTAGATAGGGCATTGAGACAAGTTATTGAATAAGGTCGCTCTTTTAAACGTCCCACGTCGGCCTTTTTTTCACAAGTAGAGAGCTGTTTTTGACTCTGTCGACCGTCAGAAAATTTGGCGGTGTTTGGCGATAAAACATGTCCCTCCTAAATTTGTATTCTCATGATGGAACTTATGCGAACTTCTGAGGGCGAATTCACGCATACAGAAAGAAAAAGAAGGAAAGCGTTCAGCTGTAGCACCTTTTCGGTGCCTAGCTGCCATGCCATACGAAGGAGGCACGAGGGCTGAGATACTGCCAGGTCGCCCAAGCCTAGACAGGGGAAGTCGCGAGGCAGAGGTAGGGTTCGAACCGGGGACCTTCCGGTCGATAAATTCGCGCTCTAACCACTTGGTCCATCTCGTCCCCACGCATACAGCATTTACCACACCCGGTATAAGAGGTTCTTCACCTCTCCCACCGTTCCTCCACTACTTTGTTGGTTGCGTGCTGCTTGAAGTTTCACTGCCCACCACTGAAATGTCCGTAAGGCGTACGCTCACAGGCACTGATGCTGCACCCTAGGTCAAGATTCCTAAAGATTCTTCTTTAAATAACCTAAAAGCATTATTCTACGGTTTGACATGCGCTTCACACATGTAAACTATAAGGTGTTGCCACAAGACGCTGTGATCGGACCAAAACCATATACTTGCAGATCCATCAATTGACGCAGAAAACAGTTTGCATGAGTTCCCGTGAAATGTCTGGAACTTTGGAAGCTTAGGGCAAATCTTTATCAACCTCTGACACTTATGATGAACGGCAGAGTATACACAGCGGTATCATGATCTATATAACCTTATAGGTCACAAACATAGTATCCGCTCACAGAGAATGTATGAAAGCTGTCAGTGTCTGCCCATCGGTGCCTCCCAAGTATTTGCAGAGTTTGGTGGGAAACTCGGATCAGCAATGATGAGGTACACCAGATGGTTTCAAGAAGGAACTCTCCCACAAGAATGTCATTCACGATTTATGGTTTATGCTGACTTGAACACGTACTCCGTATGCCAGGAGATCGTCTATCTCGAAGAGCCCTTTCAACAAAACTTGTGCTGAATGTGCGCAACGAAGGTGAAAATTCTGTGGTCTGGCAACGAAGTGTGAAAGGTATAGCCAGCAAACTAATTCTGGTAAGCAGTGATTAGTGGGAGTGAGAGAGAGGGCACAACCACGCAGACAGTGGCTTTTGTGCATTTCAGTTACGGTCTATGTGTAGATGCCCAGGTTTCTGAACGAAGTGGTGGTGTAAAAGCCCGTAACGTTCGACTGCATCCCACAGGATCGCCTATTTCTAGGTTACCAAAACTGTAGGTGTAACCAACATACTCTTGGTGCATGGTTAATGCCTGAATGAAACGTGCTGGGGTGATTGTGGAGGATATCTTGCCCGTGGCGGAGTTCACGTAACTACCACCTACAGATTCTTGGACATAGACTGTGCCACTGTGGCGCCTCGAAGGACTTTCCTTTTTGCTTGCAGGTGGGCTGGACAGAACCTGCAAAGAATAGGTGGATCACGGATGCCACAAAACTTTCCGAAAGGCTCCTAATCAAAACAAGAGTCGCCCTTGGCTGGATCAAGTCACGTAGTAGACGACAAGTATTTCAAGACCTCTGTAGGCCGAAAGAATATCGGTTTGGTTTGGGACCTCAAGCTAACAGAACGAATCGGATGTTAGAGAACTTCTACCGCAATCAGCCATAGAACATGGGTATTCTAGGTAGACTTGAAATTACAATTCGACTCCATGGAACAATTTCTAGAAACCTGTGGCCAAACAACAAAAATACGGTGATCAGATAACAAGCGAACGAATAATGAAAATGAGTTAAACATCGGAGACAACATGTTTTACCTTCGGAAAGTTCAACCTCAAGCTCTGCCAACTTCGACCTGATTTCAAACGGAAGATGTCCGAAATCCAAACAATCCATTATAAAAATCCATTTATGGTTGCGAGAAGAGATTCCTATCAGTCAAGATCCAGGTACAGTGGAAACACGTGTTACGTAGGACGTTTTCGAGGTCGTGAACGATAACTATCACGAGCAGTCTAGATGGATCCAGCTGTGACAGGTTAGGTCGCGATTAACCCGAACGTGGACATCCCCAAGGTCACGCTTTGACCAGAGCGCTACCCTGCCATTGGACTCGGGTCCTGCAATATTCAAGCTCTCCCAGTGAAGCAGAATGACGTAGGCGGTCTACGCAAAAATTTTAGACGCTCCCAGCAGACGGGATTGATGTGGCAATGTGTGTAAATTCGAATTTGGTAGTGCAGCTGGCGATTTTATGAAGCTGATAGCACGCACGCAACCAGTGCGATTGTCTATACGTGATTAGGAACACAGATGGTATTTGTGCTGGACTATCCAGGATCTGTATGAAATGGTATTTAGAGTGGAGTAGGATGGAGCGCGAAATTCGCTCATTCATTTGTGGTGCAGGAATTGAAGGAAAATATAAAGGCGCAACATGGTCTTAAAGGGGCACATGCAGCTGATGTGCCTAGGCGTGGGTATATGAAAGTCAACAGAGTTATCTCATGAAAGCATGCTCCAGATTTTCACAGACTTCAGATTAGAGCAAATCAGACAAGAAGAAAAATATGGGGGAGGAAAATTGAAGGGTTTGTGGCGAAAACTGTGGGCGGGATGGCGATCACCCCTACTGTGGTGGCCTCGGGAAAGGATGATCAATGGTTTGGCCTCCTGTGGAAGGAAGGCCGAAAAATGTGACTCCCATCACCAGCAGCAAGAATGATATGGCGGTCTAGGAGAGCAATGGTAAATTATGTGGCTGGCGTACCGCGAGGTTACTGTGGCCTTGCGAAACGTTTGCCAGGCGGGCAGGTGTGCTTGGGCAGAATGACTCTGTTGGCTGTAATATTATCACCTAGGCCGATGGAGGCAATCATCTTGTTCTGGAAAGCCTTCTGTATTGCGGAAGTCATGGAATTAATATCACGGGACAGATCTCCAGAAGTCAGTGAGATGGCCTTGGTTGTTATGGTAGAGGCAGATGGATGTGTTTTAAATTTCCCGTAGCCCAAAAAGTCGGTGATAAAAGACTTAAGTTTGCCTTAAAACATATTTTATGGAATTGTTCGCGAATGAGAGGATCATCTAGGTGTTCGCTTCGACCTTCTTTGAAGGGCAAAGTAGTGTGCCAGGAATGATGTGGCGGTCTAGGAGAGCAATGCTAAATTATGTGGCTGGCTTACCGCGAGCTTACTGTGGCCTTGCGAAACGTTTGCCAGGCGAGCAGGTGTGCTTGGACAGAATGACTCTGTTGGCTGTAATATTATCACCTAGGCCGATGGAGGCAATCATCTTGTTCTGGAAAGCCTTCTGTATTGCGGAAGTCATGGAATTAATATCACGGGACAGATCTCCAGAAGTCAGTGAGATGGCCTTGGTTGTTATGGTAGAGGCAGATGGATGTGTTTTAAATTTCCCGTAGCCCAAAAAGTCGGTGATAAAAGGCTTAAGTTTGCCTTAAAACATATTTTATGGAATTGTTCGCGAATGAGAGGATCATCTAGGTGTTCGCTTCGACCTTCTTTGAAGGGCCAAGTAGTGTGCGAAACCTAGCATTATGTAACCTTCCTTTGTTCTACGTGATGCACAAAGTACAATATGCAAGGTTGATGGTTTTGATTTTTTTATTTTCGGTTTTACGTCGTGAAGTGCTGAGGTAATAATTTAGAAGTTCCAATCCTTTCGAAACCGGCACGCGTTTAGCACAATCTCTCAGCGGCCCCCCAGAAATACTGTGTTTCGCTACTTGGTTGCGCTGTCGATTTTCGCATCGTATAGGCAGTATCAGCCCTTGTCTTTCCTCTGCAAAAGCTACGACTTTCAGTCACGGTTTCACGTTTCTCCACATCATTGTTTCTTTACGTGCTTTCATCATGATTGCTGTTCTTAGCTGACCTATTCGGCCATAGTCACACTATTCAGTGATTTGGAAAAGACAGCCCCCATGCAGCGGGTGGCAACGCACGCGTTCTAAGGCTAGACGTTATTTGGACCGGGCTATTGCACATATTTTGCTGTCCCTGCAGCGCGGGTTACAAGCATTATCCGTAACTCTGGGCATGGGTCATCAGAAATTTTTTCCTTTGGTTATGGCACATCAATCCAACGTCAACAGCCTCCTTCGGAATCTTGGTGTGGAACAAAGCGCCTCTCGTTGAAATGCAGTATTTACTGCACATCTGTGGAAACGGATTGTCTGCTGCACATATGCCAGGAAAAAGATTCATGACCAGCGCCCTGCTGTGCGAACGTGCTTGAAATGATCTTTGCTCACAATTTCTGGTGCACATTCAAGTCTTAGGTTCCAAGCGAGATTAGCATTATGATGACTTAAATTCAGGGGTAACTGTTGCTAAGGGACTGCTTGTCTCACGATTGTCATCCTCTCCGGACTTTGAGAAGACTTGAGGTCAATATGTGAAATTTAAATTAAGGTATTTTTGAAGGAGCTGGCAGAGATCAGTGTCCACATCATGAGTAACTAGTTCACCCAATTGTGCATAGTTGCGTACTTAGCGAGTGGTCCACCGCTACGCGTTAACTGTTTGGCTTGTCCAGGAATACGACGGCCGAGTGGTATAAGGTACAAATGCTACGAACATAAACGGCTGTCAGGAAGTTATCGGGGAACACGTAGGGGAACACGCAATCGGCCTATTTTGATCATAGACACCCCCACCAGCCGCCAGCACATTTCATCCTATAACTCAATTTGTCTGTGCCTCAGAGCAGTTTTATGGCTTCGAACTTGGCCAGCCACTTTTCAGACATGACGCGCCACAATAAATAGCTTGTTTTTTCTTAACTTTTACCTCGCGGCCCAGTAGGCACATACCACCTTTACTTCCGCCGTTCGCCCACGGTTCGGGTGACTGAATGTAGCAGAGACTAGAAACCTTATGGAGAAAATCTCCGGTCTAAAGCACACCACAAAAAAGATGGAACTGCACGCCTGAAGGCACATGCGTGAATATCAGATGCATGCACCGTGTCAGTGAGAACAGGAGGATGCTCTGGATGGTGATGATTACAGAGGAGCACCGTGGTGCGGAATAATCATCTGTGCATCTAGGGCCCCAAACCCCAGGGCATAATTCTACTGAGTTATAGACGATAGAAATGGAAGAAACTACGTTACCTACCTTATAATTTCTGGCAAAAACCAACAAGCGCCATCAAATGGCTGGAGTATGCTACCTAAGGCATTTGCCCGCTGTGGCCGACGCCAGTTGCAGCTGGCAAGCTAATAAGGCACCGCGGATAGTGAACCACATACCAGTCGCGTGGTTTCGACGGAATGGATGAGTTGAGCCGCGCTCATCTTGCTTTTGAGCTGCTTTATTTATTGGCTTGGAGTTTCTACTTTTATTCTTGTATGTGATGACATTAGCGACAATAAATTTGACTTTCTGCCCCCAGCACAAAATAAAACCGATTTCCATAAAAAACCGTTTCCCATAGGATTACGTTACATACACCTTGTTTCAATATGTCGTAAAATCGTTATTAACAGTAGTCGCCTGCGTAACTAGATATTGCTCCCGGGCATTTGCAAATATGCTCACCGGGATCGAATTAGTATCTCTCGCAAAAGCCCTGATTCTGCAACTAATTTTCGTTGAACACTTGCTTTAACTTGCATTGTCATGTATTACCTTATTTGACTAGTGATACCCGGCCGCGAACATACTTTCCAGTCCCTGCTAAAGGTTCCCACATGCATTTCATGTGTATTCGTCTCAACTCCTCCAGTACGAGAATGCGATAAAACCCGAGCGAGAGGTCTCGTTGGATACATAACTGGTCACATTTGTAAATAATTTCATCTGTACCGGTGAAATGAAGAAGGCCTTCGCTGTGTAGCTATTTACTAGAAAATGCCAACTGACCAGATACAGACCATTGAACAGGGAAGCAAAACTCTCGTTTGCGTCTTATTTGAAATAAACTGGACATCACTCTTCTTCTGAACGCGACTTCTCGAACTACCCTGGACATACATGGACTCCAATCATTCATTGCTCTAATCCAAGCAAATACTACAAACCGAATCTATAAATTCCGCAACAAATCTCCCTTTTCAAGAGACGCAAAGTGAATTTAGAGGAACAAAATTGGGATGAACATGACTCATACGCTATTCGTTGCTCCATTCATTATTCCCTTGTTTCAATACTCCATATGCTGTACATATTCGCCAATTCGAATACATACGTGCCGGTTGTTACGCTTCGCTGAATTCTGGATTTCTAGTTCGTCTGGTTATACCGATATATGTATGACACTCAATTCTCACATTTTGGCGTCGCAATTGGAACGATTCATCATGCCTGCCGAAGTGGAACCATTAGATGTTAATTAAACTGCGCGTGACGTAGAAGATTATTTGTAACGATTCGACATACGGTGTCTCACAAAATCCGATATGGACGATAAGAAATTCACTGCATATTTCCTGTATTTCGTTGGCAAGGAGGCGTATACTTTGAGCAGATTGCGTCATTGTTGATTGTACGTTTTCTTAATTCATGATGCTCACTAATCCGTTTTTCTGTAGAACCAGTTCCTGTCAGTCTTCGATATATCATCTACTGCCCCACGTCTGTCTGCTCCTATTGACTACTGGCTACGAACTGCGTACAATCCAATAGTCGCAATCGTCCTGTGAGATCCTAAACCGTGCGGATCTTACAGCCTCTTCTCGAACGCTCCTGGATATTCATTGATTTCTATCATTCACTGCTCCCGTCCAAGCGTATGCTACAAAGCGACTCGACTAATCCCGCAATGGCCGCCGCCTCAATCCACCGCGACAGGTGTTCGGTCATTATGAAGATGTATTCGTTCTCGCTGGTTGTCAACGGAAATGGGCATTTGATGTCAACGGACCAAAACTCGCCGATTTCTGAAACAGGAAATTGTTTCATGGGATGGGTTGCCCCTGTCGTGTCCCCTTTCATCAGTTGGCACTGCTTACAGGAAACCATATAATCCATCACCTCACTTCTCATCCCGGGCCAGTAGGCCCTCTGCCGAAGTTAGTCGTACGTCTCGGTGCACACTTATGTGCCATCTCAAGGCATTCGACAATAAGCTTCCGTCTAAGGACGCGAGGTATCACTGGTAGCAAAACATCCGAATCGGTGGCGTTCCAGGAAATTATGCCAGCTTCATTCAGCTTCAGCCGATCAAAGTGAGTCTGGAACGTTTCTAATTCTTTGTTTCTCTCTCCGTTTTCAAGGTTCCTTTTACTCAACAACGCGGCTGGCACCTCCCGTAACGAAGGATTCTGCATTTGTAGTCGCACCAATCTTCCGGGATCCAGTTCGACGACGAGACTATTGGCCCAAATCATGATCCTGAGGACCTCATCTTCAGCCTATGGTCTTGACAGCCAATCAGCCAAGTGGTTCTGCTTCCCTGCCACGTGCTGGATTGTGAATTCGTACTCTTGCAACCGGAGTACCCAGCGCGCGAGCATTCCGCGAGGATCTCTGCTGGTCCTGATCCACTACAGGGGTTTGTGATCGGTTTTGAAATGAAACCTTCGTTCAAGCAGTCATGGCCTCAATTTACCCAGGGCCTAGAAGATTGCTAAGCATTCCTTCTCAACGGTCGGGTGTGTGTTCAGCGTTAGTCAGGACACGAGTGGCATATTCGATAACTCCATCCCTCTGCTTTTGGACTGCGGCGCTACCGCGATCGCTAGAGTCTGTTGAAACATGAACATATCTCCGAACCTGAACAGTCTGGGGGGCGGCTGCTGGTCCAACGTCCGCACTTCGACACGATTAAATACCTCATCTGCTTCTCCGGTCCATTCAAATTTCCGATTGTGACCAAGCAAATCGTACAGTGGCGCAGCGGTCGTTTTGAAATCCTTAACAAACCAGTTGTAGTATGCTGCTCGTCCAGGAAATTGCCACAGAGACAGCTTTGAATTGAGAAATTTTTTGGGCAGTGGGCTAACTTCTTCCAGACCCAAATTGTACCGCAGCAGTGTCACCGAACTCCGAGCGAGCAGTGTCTTGGCTTTATTTATCAGCAGGTTAGCCTCCCGGATCCGCTTCAAGCGAACTGCGTGGTTTGGTTCCAAATTGCTGTACACAACGATATCATCTCCGTACACGGCAATTTTCTGGAGTCGCCTCTTTCAACGAAGCATCAAGCGCCAGAATGTGAATGATGCCCCCAACAAACCGAACGGCATTCGTCTAGATTGATGTTGAGTGTCCCTAACCGTAAACGCCGTTTTCTCCCGGTCCTCCTCCGTGATAGTTATTTGCCACTATCTGGAGCGCACGTCGAATACAGTGACATGTCAAGAATGCTGGAGGGAATCGTAAACTCCGCAACCAAAGGCACAGCTACTACCCGATTCACGGTCAGTTCATTCAGGCGCCGGAAATCTACGCAAAACCTGTATTTTCCGTTCGCAATTCTTACAAGCACAGATAAGAATTGTACGCACCCTTGGCTTCTTCAGGTATGCCATTCTTCAACATTTCCTGAATCTGTTTATGGACCTCCTCCCGTAAATGGAGCGCAAACGGACGGGTGCCATACGGTCGAAAGCATTCTGACGACAGAGGACTTTTGGGTTCAGTCCGCGGGCAGAAGTCAAACGGATCCTCGTCGCCCGTTAACGGTTCGGAATAGTCCTTTGCCACGGACCGTACTGTCGGTACATCACAAGACGGAAGTTTTCGGACACGCAGTTCACTCAGGGCAGGGCCTGGGTAACCTACAAGCTTGATTGCGCCATACATTCTCACCAGCGTTCCCCGTTTTCGGTCAATAACGGAATCTGAACCCTTGAAAAAATCCACCCCCAATATTGTCTCTTCTATGTCTGGGCTGATCAGGAACGCGCGCTGCACGGGCTTGTCGCCTAGGCGTATCGAGTGCTTTGATGATCCGTCAATCTTCAGTCGATATCCACCCACAGCTCTCATGGCTAGCGCACACGGTCTGCGTTTAGCTTGGTTTCCTCTTCGCCTCAGTGATACGCCTGCTCCTGCATCAATCAAACGCAACTTCTTCTTTTCGTCTACCTTGACAACGACTTGTATCGTAGCTTGTGTCACTGCGCTAATCGTGACCCACATTGGAAAAGAGGAGTACTCCAAAGTTTTATTTTGTACAAATGATCGGGTACGGGGACACTAATTCTTTCAGTGGCCAGTCTTGCCACACATGTAGCACCGGCTGGTTCGAGCGTGCTTCCGAGATTCCGTCTTTACGGCTGCAAGCTGTTCATTTTCGGCGAGTTGGTCCACTCGTCCACTGTTGAATCATCCCTGTTCTCCTGCGACTGCAATGTGGCCAGTGGCGCCTTGGCCGGTTCCCGGGCCAGACGCCCCAGCTCCTCCACACTCAACTGGCCAGTTGCTAACGCCAATCCCAACTGGGCACCAAGCGCCGGCTGCCCTGCGATGAACCGGTTCGACAGCAACTGGTGGCGAGATACTCTGTCGAGCCCAGGCAAGGCACGATCCATCAACTGCTGCAAGCCGGCGAAGAACACGCTCGGGTCAGATTCAGGTGCCATTGTGGCCACCTTGAACCATCTCATAGCCCCATGGCGGTCGGCCAGCGTGTCGAACTCCGCTGCGAGGGCTTTCTTCGCGGCGGCCCAGTCCATCTTCCGAGGGCCTCTTCTGACCACATCCAGGGCTGCCTTCGCACGGCCTCTCAGGAGGGTCTTCAGAGCCGCCAATTTACCTCGGTCGGTCTCCAGTCCGGCAGCCTCCGCAACCTCCTCAAAGTCCTCCAGGAAAGTTTGAACATCCCCACCCTCAAAGGATCTTCATCCTTATCCTGGCGACGGCACCAAATGAAAGGAAAAGGCTTTCGCCGTGGCTTTATTTATTAGAAAATGCCAACTGACCAGTTACAGGCAATTGAACAGGGAAGAGAAACACTCGTTTGCATCTTATTTACAAAATGAATTTAGAGGAACGAAATTGGGACGAACATGACTGATACACTATTCGTTGCTCCATTCATTATTCCCTTGGTTCAAAATTCCATATGCTGTACATATTCGCCAATTCGAATACATACGTGCATACATACGTTGTTACGCTTCGCTGAATTCTGGATTTCTAGTTCGTCTGGTTATACCGATATATGTATGACACTCAATTCTCACATTTTGGCATCGCAAT